>NW_027554292.1:0-223000 GCF_964340395.1 Glandiceps talaboti
AGTCCTAAAGCATATCTAAGTCCTAAATCATACGTAAGTCCTAAATCATGCCTAAGTCTTAAGTAATAACCTAAGTCCTAAATCATACCTAAGTCCTAAATCATAACCTAAGTCCTAAAGCATAACCTAAGTCCTAAATCATACTTAAGTCCTAAATCATAACCTAAGTCCTAAAGCATAACCTAAGTCCTAAATCATACTTAAGTCCTAAATCATAATCTAAGTCCTAAATCTTTAGCTAAGTCCTAAATCATACGTAAGTCCTAATTCATAACCTAAGTCCTAAATCATAACCTAAGTCCTAAAGTATAACCTAAGTCCTAAAGCATAACCTAAGTCCTAAAGCA
This sequence comes from Glandiceps talaboti, assembly GCF_964340395.1. Taxonomy (NCBI): domain Eukaryota; kingdom Metazoa; phylum Hemichordata; class Enteropneusta; family Spengelidae; genus Glandiceps; species Glandiceps talaboti. The sequence continues at coordinate 348 of NW_027554292.1, forward strand.
TAACCTAAGTCCTAAATCATACCTAAGTCCTAAATCATAACCTAAGTCCTAAAGCATAACCTAAGTCCTAAATCTTTAGCTAAGTCCTAAATCATACGTAAGTCCTAAATCATAACCTAAGTCCTAAAGCATAACCTAAGTCATAAAGCATAACCTAAGTCCTAAATCATAATCTAATTCCTAAATCATACCTAAGTCCTAAAGTATATCTAAGTCCTAAAGTATACCTAAGTCCTAAATCATACCTAAGTCCTAAAGCATACCTAAGTCTTAAAGCATACCTAAGTCCTAATCATAACCTAAGTCCTAAATCATAACCTAAGTCCTAAATCATAACTAAGTCGTAAATCATAACTAAGTCCTAAAGCATATCTAAGTCCAAAATCATACGTAAGTCCTAAATCATGCCTAAGTCCTAAGTAATAACCTAAGTCCTAAATCATACCTAAGTCCTAAAGCATAACCTAAGTCCTAAATCATAACATAAGTCCTAAATCATACTTAAGTCCTAAATCATAATCTAAGTCCTAAATCTTTAGCTAAGTCTTAAATCATAACCTAAGTCCTAAATCATAACCTAAGTCCTAAAGCATACCTAAGTCTTAAAGCATACCTAAGTCCTAATCATAACCTAAGTCCTAAATCATAACCTAAGTCCTAAATCATAACTAAGTCCTAAATCATAACTAAGTCCTAAAGCATATCTAAGTCCTAAATCATACCTAAGTCCTAAATCATACCTAAGTCCTAAATCATACCTAAGTCCTAAAGCATAACCTAAGTCCTAAATCATACTTAAGTCCTAAATCATAATCTAAGTCCTAAATCTTTAGCTAAGTCCTAAATCATACGTAAGTCCTAAATCATAACCTAAGTCCTAAAGCATAACCTAAGTCATAAAGCATAACCTAAGTCCTAAATCATAATCTAAGTCCTAAAGTATACCTAAGTCCTAAATCATACCTAAGTCCTAAAGCATAACCTAAGTCCTAAATCATAACTAAGTCGTAAATCATAACTAAGTCCTAAAGCATATCTAAGTCCTAAATCATACGTAAGTCCTAAATCATGCCTAAGTCCTAAGTAATAACCTAAGTCCTAAATCATACCTAAGTCCTAAAGCATAACCTAAGTCCTAAATCATAACATAAGTCCTAAATCATACTTAAGTCCTAAATCATAATCTAAGTCCTAAATCTTTAGCTAAGTCTTAAATCATAACCTAAGTCCTAAATCATAACTAAGTCCTAAAGCATATCTAAGTCCTAAATCATACCTAAGTCCTAAAGCATAACCTAAGTCCTCAATCATAACCTAAGTCCTAAATCATAACATAAGTCCTAAATCATAATGTAATTCCTAAATCTTTAGCTAAGTCCTAAATCATACCTAAGTCCTAAATCATACCTAAGTCCTAAAGCATAACCTAAGTCCTAAATCATAACCTAAGTCCTAAAGCATAACCTAAGTCCTAAAGCATAACCTAAGTCCTAAAGCATAACCTAAGTCCTAAAGCATAACCTAAGTCCTAAAGCATAACACAAGTCCTAAAGCATAACACAAGTCCTAAAGCATAACACAAGTCCTAAAGCATAACCTAAGTCCTAAAGCATAACCTAAGTCCTAAAGCATAACCTAAGTCCTAAATCATAACCTAAGTCCTAAATCATACTTAAGTCCTAAATCATAATCTAAGTCCTAAATCTTTAGCTAAGTCCTAAATCATACGTAAGTCCTAAATCATAACCTAAGTCCTAAAGCATACCTAAGTCTTAAAGCATACCTAAGTCCTAATCATAACCTAAGTCCTAAATCATAACCTAAGTCCTAAATCATAACTAAGTCCTAAAGCATATCTAAGTCCTAAATCATACGTAAGTCCTAAATCATGCCTAAGTCCTAAGTAATAACCTAAGTCCTAAATCATACCTAAGTCCTAAAGCATAACCTAAGTCCTAAATCATAACCTAAGTCATAAAGCATAACCTAAGTCCTAAAGCATAACTTAAGTCCTAAATCATAACATAAGTCCTAAATCATAATCTAATTCCTAAATCTTTAGCTAAGTCCTAAATCATACCTAAGTCCTAAATCATAACCTAAGTCCTAAAGCATAACCTAAGTCCTAAATCATAACATAAGTCCTAAATCATACTTAAGTCCTAAATCATAATCTAAGTCCTAAATCTTTAGCTAAGTCTTAAATCATATGTAAGTCCTAAATCATAACCTAAGTCCTAAAGCATACCTAAGTCTTAAAGCATACCTAAGTCCTAATCATAACCTAAGTCCTAAAGCATATCTAAGTCCTAAATCATACCTAAGTCCTAAAGCATAACCTAAGTCCTAAATCATAACCTAAGTCCTAAATCATAACATAAGTCCTAAATCATAATGTAATTCCTAAATCTTTAGCTAAGTCCTAAATCATACCTAAGTCCTAAATCATAACCTAAGTCCTAAATCATAACATAAGTCCTAAATCATAACGTAATTCCTAAATCTTTAGCTAAGTCCTAAATCATACCTAAGTCCTAAATCATACGTAAGTCCTAAATCATAACCTAAGTCCTAAATCATAACCTAAGTCCTAAAGCATAACCTAAGTCCTAAAGCATAACCTAAGTCCTAAAGCATAACCTAAGTCCTAAAGCATAACCTAAGTCTAAAGCATAACATAAGTCCTAAAGCATAACATAAGTCCTAAAGCATAACACAAGTCCTAAAGCATAACACAAGTCCTAAAGCATAACACAAGTCCTAAAGCATAACACAAGTCCTAAAGCATAACACAAGTCCTAAAGCATAACCTAAGTCCTAAAGCATAACCTAAGTCCTAAAGCATAACCTAAGTCCTAAATCATACTTAAGTCCTAAATCATAATCTAAGTCCTAAATCTTTAGCTAAGTCCTAAATCATACGTAAGTCCTAAATCATAACCTAAGTCCTAAATCATAACTAAGTCCTAAAGCATATCTAAGTCCTAAATCATACGTAAGTCCTAAATCATGTCTAAGTCCTAAGTAATAACCTAAGTCCTAAATCATACCTAAGTCCTAAATCATAACCTAAGTCCTAAAGCATAACCTAAGTCCTAAATCATACTTAAGTCCTAAATCATAACCTAAGTCCTAAAGCATAACCTAAGTCCTAAATCATACTTAAGTCCTAAATCATAATCTAAGTCCTAAATCATAATCTAAGTCCTAAATCTTTAGCTAAGTCCTAAATCATACGTAAGTCCTAAATCATAACCTAAGTCCTAAATCATAACCTAAGTCCTAAAGTATAACCTAAGTCCTAAAGCATAACCTAAGTCCTAAAGCATAACCTAAGTCCTAAATCATACCTAAGTCCTAAATCATAACCTAAGTCCTAAATCATAACCTAAGTCCTAAATCTTTAGCTAAGTCCTAAATCATACGTAAGTCCTAAATCATAACCTAAGTCCTAAAGCATAACCTAAGTCATAAAGCATAACCTAAGTCCTAAATCATAATCTAATTCCTAAATCATACCTAAGTCCTAAAGTATATCTAAGTCCTAAAGTATACCTAAGTCCTAAATCATACCTAAGTCCTAAAGCATACCTAAGTCTTAAAGCATACCTAAGTCCTAATCATAACCTAAGTCCTAAATCATAACCTAAGTCATAAAGCATAACCTAAGTCCTAAATCATAATCTAATTCCTAAATCATAGACTAAGTCCTAAAGCATATCTAAGTCCTAAAGCATACCTAAGTCCTAATTCATACCTAAGTCCTAAAGCATACCTAAGTCCTAAAGCATACCTAAGTCTTAAAGCATACCTAAGTCCTAAAGCATACCTAAGTCTTAAAGCATACCTAAGTCCTAATCATAACCTAAGTCCTAAATCATAACCTAAGTCCTAAATCATAACTAAGTACTAAATCATAACTAAGTCCTAAAGCATATCTAAGTCCTAAATCATACGTAAGTCCTAAATCATGCCTAAGTCCTAAGTAATAACCTAAGTCCTAAATCATACCTAAGTCCTAAAGCATAACCTAAGTCCTAAATCATAACCTAAGTCCTAAATCATAACATAAGTCCTAAATCATACTTAAGTCCTAAATCATAATCTAAGTCCTAAATCTTTAGCTAAGTCCTAAATCATACGTAAGTCCTAAATCATAACCTAAGTCCTAAAGCACACCTAAGTCTTAAAGCATACCTAAGTCCTAATCATAACCTAAGTCCTAAATCATAACCTACGTCCTAAATCATAACTAAGTCCTAAAGCATATCTAAGTACTAAATCATACGTAAGTCCTAAATCATGCCTAAGTCCTAAGTAATAACCTAAGTCCTAAATCATACCTAAGTCCTAAAGCATAACCTAAGTCCTAAATCATAACCTAAGTCATAAAGCATAACCTAAGTCCTAAATCATAACTTAAGTCCTAAATCATAACATAAGTCCTAAATCATAATCTAATTCCTAAATCTTTAGCTAAGTCCTAAATCATACCTAAGTCCTAAATCATAACCTAAGTCCTAAAGCATAACCTAAGTCCTAAATCATAACATAAGTCCTAAATCATACTTAAGTCCTAAATCATAATCTAAGTCCTAAATCTTTAGCTAAGTCTTAAATCATATGTAAGTCCTAAATCATAACCTAAGTCCTAAAGCATACCTAAGTCTTAAAGCATACCTAAGTCCTAATCATAACCTAAGTCCTAAATCATAACCTAAGTCCTAAATCATAACTAAGTCCTAAATCATAACTAAGTCCTAAAGCATATCTAAGTCCTAAATCATACCTAAGTCCTAAAGCATAACCTAAGTCCTAAATCATAACCTAAGTCCTAAATCATAACATAAGTCCTAAATCATAATGTAATTCCTAAATCTTTAGCTAAGTCCTAAATCATACCTAAGTCCTAAATCATAACCTAAGTCCTAAATCATAACATAAGTCCTAAATCATAACGTAATTCCTAAATCTTTAGCTAAGTCCTAAATCATACCTAAGTCCTAAATCATACCTAAGTCCTAAAGCATAACCTAAGTCCTAAATCATAACCTAAGTCCTAAATCATAACCTAAGTCCTAAAGCATAACCTAAGTCCTAAAGCATAACCTAAGTCCTAAAGCATAACCTAAGTCCTAAAGCATAACCTAAGTCTAAAGCATAACATAAGTCCTAAAGCATAACATAAGTCCTAAAGCATAACACAAGTCCTAAAGCATAACACAAGTCCTAAAGCATAACATAAGTCCTAAAGCATAACCTAAGTCCTAAAGCATAACCTAAGTCCTAAAGCATAACCTAAGTCCTAAATCATACTTAAGTCCTAAATCATAATCTAAGTCCTAAATCTTTAGCTAAGTCCTAAATCATACGTAAGTCCTAAATCATAACCTAAGTCCTAAATCATAACTAAGTCCTAAAGCATATCTAAGTCCTAAATCATACGTAAGTCCTAAATCATGCCTAAGTCCTAAGTAATAACCTAAGTCCTAAATCATACCTAAGTCCTAAATCATAACCTAAGTCCTAAAGCATAACCTAAGTCCTAAATCATACTTAAGTCCTAAATCATAACCTAAGTCCTAAAGCATAACCTAAGTCCTAAATCATACTTAAGTCCTAAATCATAATCTAAGTCCTAAATCTTTAGCTAAGTCCTAAATCATACGTAAGTCCTAAATCATAACCTAAGTCCTAAAGCATAACCTAAGTCATAAAGCATAACCTAAGTCCTAAATCATAATCTAATTCCTAAATCATACCTAAGTCCTAAAGTATATCTAAGTCCTAAAGTATACCTAAGTCCTAATCATAACCTAAGTCCTAAATCATAACCTAAGTCCTAAATCATAACTAAGTCGTAAATCATAACTAAGTCCTAAAGCATATCTAAGTCCTAAATCATACGTAAGTCCTAAATCATGCCTAAGTCCTAAGTAATAACCTAAGTCCTAAATCATACCTAAGTCCTAAAGCATAACCTAAGTCCTAAATCATAACATAAGTCCTAAATCATACTTAAGTCCTAAATCATAATCTAAGTCCTAAATCTTTAGCTAAGTCTTAAATCATAACCTAAGTCCTAAATCATAACCTAAGTCCTAAAGCATACCTAAGTCTTAAAGCATACCTAAGTCCTAATCATAACCTAAGTCCTAAATCATAACCTAAGTCCTAAATCATAACTAAGTCCTAAATCATAACTAAGTCCTAAATCATACGTAAGTCCTAAATCATAACCTAAGTCCTAAAGCATACCTAAGTCTTAAAGCATACCTAAGTCCTAATCATAACCTAAGTCCTAAATCATAACCTCAGTCCTAAATCATAACTAAGTCCTAAAGCATATCTAAGTCCTAAATCATACGTAAGTCCTAAATCATGCCTAAGTCCTAAGTAATAACCTAAGTCCTAAATCATACCTAAGTCCTAAAGCATAACCTAAGTCCTAAATCATAACCTAAGTCATAAAGCATAACCTAAGTCCTAAATCATAACTTAAGTCCTAAATCATAACATAAGTCCTAAATCATAATCTAATTCCTAAATCTTTAGCTAAGTCCTAAATCATACCTAAGTCCTAAATCATAACCTAAGTCCTAAAGCATAACCTAAGTCCTAAATCATAACATAAGGCCTAAATCATACTTAAGTCCTAAATCATAATCTAAGTCCTAAATCTTTAGCTAAGTCTTAAATCATATGTAAGTCCTAAATCATAACCTAAGTCCTAAAGCATACCTAAGTCTTAAAGCATACCTAAGTCCTAATCATAACCTAAGTCCTAAAGCATATCTAAGTCCTAAATCATACCTAAGTCCTAAAGCATAACCTAAGTCCTAAATCATAACCTAAGTCCTAAATCATAACATAAGTCCTAAATCATAATGTAATTCCTAAATCTTTAGCTAAGTCCTAAATCATACCTAAGTCCTAAATCATAACCTAAGTCCTAAATCATAACATAAGTCCTAAATCATAACGTAATTCCTAAATCTTTAGCTAAGTCCTAAATCATACCTAAGTCCTAAATCATACGTAAGTCCTAAAGCATAACCTAAGTCCTAAATCATAACCTAAGTCCTAAATCATAACCTAAGTCCTAAAGCATAACCTAAGTCCTAAAGCATAACCTAAGTCCTAAAGCATAACCTAAGTCCTAAAGCATAACCTAAGTCTAAAGCATAACATAAGTCCTAAAGCATAACATAAGTCCTAAAGCATAACACAAGTCCTAAAGCATAACACAAGTCCTAAAGCATAACACAAGTCCTAAAGCATAACACAAGTCCTAAAGCATAACACAAGTCCTAAAGCATAACCTAAGTCCTAAAGCATAACCTAAGTCCTAAAGCATAACCTAAGTCCTAAATCATACTTAAGTCCTAAATCATAATCTAAGTCCTAAATCTTTAGCTAAGTCCTAAATCATACGTAAGTCCTAAATCATAACCTAAGTCCTAAATCATAACTAAGTCCTAAAGCATATCTAAGTCCTAAATCATACGTAAGTCCTAAATCATGTCTAAGTCCTAAGTAATAACCTAAGTCCTAAATCATACCTAAGTCCTAAATCATAACCTAAGTCCTAAAGCATAACCTAAGTCCTAAATCATACTTAAGTCCTAAATCATAACCTAAGTCCTAAAGCATAACCTAAGTCCTAAATCATACTTAAGTCCTAAATCATAATCTAAGTCCTAAATCTTTAGCTAAGTCCTAAATCATACGTAAGTCCTAAATCATAACCTAAGTCCTAAATCATAACCTAAGTCCTAAAGTATAACCTAAGTCCTAAAGCATAACCTAAGTCCTAAAGCATAACCTAAGTCCTAAATCATACCTAAGTCCTAAATCATAACCTAAGTCCTAAAGCATAACCTAAGTCCTAAATCTTTAGCTAAGTCCTAAATCATACGTAAGTCCTAAATCATAACCTAAGTCCTAAAGCATAACCTAAGTCATAAAGCATAACCTAAGTCCTAAATCATAATCTAATTCCTAAATCATACCTAAGTCCTAAAGTATATCTAAGTCCTAAAGTATACCTAAGTCCTAAATCATACCTAAGTCCTAAAGCATACCTAAGTCTTAAAGCATACCTAAGTCCTAATCATAACCTAAGTCCTAAATCATAACCTAAGTCCTAAATCATAACTAAGTCGTAAATCATAACTAAGTCCTAAAGCATATCTAAGTCCAAAATCATACGTAAGTCCTAAATCATGCCTAAGTCCTAAGTAATAACCTAAGTCCTAAATCATACCTAAGTCCTAAAGCATAACCTAAGTCCTAAATCATAACATAAGTCCTAAATCATACTTAAGTCCTAAATCATAATCTAAGTCCTAAATCTTTAGCTAAGTCTTAAATCATAACCTAAGTCCTAAATCATAACCTAAGTCCTAAAGCATACCTAAGTCTTAAAGCATACCTAAGTCCTAATCATAACCTAAGTCCTAAATCATAACCTAAGTCCTAAATCATAACTAAGTCCTAAATCATAACTAAGTCCTAAAGCATATCTAAGTCCTAAATCATACCTAAGTCCTAAAGCATAACCTAAGTCCTCAATCATAACCTAAGTCCTAAATCATAACATAAGTCCTAAATCATAATGTAATTCCTAAATCTTTAGCTAAGTCCTAAATCATACCTAAGTCCTAAATCATACCTAAGTCCTAAAGCATAACCTAAGTCCTAAATCATAACCTAAGTCCTAAAGCATAACTAAGTCCTAAAGCATAACCTGAGTCCTAAAGCATAACCTAAGTCCTAAAGCATAACAAAAGTCCTAAAGCATAACACAAGTCCTAAAGCATAACACAAGTCCTAAAGCATAACCTAAGTCCTAAAGCATAACCTAAGTCCTAAAGCATAACCTAAGTCCTAAAGCATAACCTAAGTCCTAAAGCATAACCTAAGTCCTAAAGCATAACCTAAGTCCTAAAGCATAATCTAATTCCTAAATCATACCTAAGTCCTAAAGCATACCTAAGTCCTAAATCATACCTAAGTCCTAAAGCATACCTAAGTCTTAAAGCATACCTAAGTCCTAAAGCATACCTAAGTCTTAAAGCATACCTAAGTCCTAATCATAACCTAAGTCCTAAATCATAACCTAAGTCCTAAATCATAACTAAGTCCTAAATCATAACTAAGTCCTAAAGCATATCTAAGTCCTAAATCATACGTAAGTCCTAAATCATGCCTAAGACCTAAGTAATAACCTAAGTCCTAAATCATACCTAAGTCCTAAATCATAACTAAGTCCTAAATCATACCTAAGTCCTAAATCTTTAGCTAAGTCCTAAATCATACGTAAGTCCTAAATCATAACCTAAGTCCTAAAGTATAACCTAAGTCCTAAAGCATAACGTAAGTCCTAAAGCATAACCTAAGTCCTAAAGTATAACATAAGTCCTAAAGCATAACCTAAGTCCTAAAGCATACCTAAGTCCTAAATCATACCTAAGTCCTAAAGCATATCTAAGTCCTAAATCATACCTAAGTCCTAAATCGTAACATAAGTCCTAAATCATAATCTAAGTCCTAAATCTTTAGCTAAGTCCTAAATCATATCTAAGTTCTAAAACATAACCTAAAGCATAACCTAAGTCCTAAATCATACCTAAGTCCTAAATCATAATCTAAGTCCTAAATCTTTAGCTAAGTCCTAAATCATAACCTAAGTCCTAAATCATAACATAAGTCCTAAATCATAATCTAATTCCTAAATCTTTAGCTAAGTCATAAATCATACCTAAGTCCTAAATCATAACCTAAGTCCTAAAGCATAACCTAAGTCCTAAATCATAATCTAAGTCCTAAATCATACCTAAGTCCTAAATCATAATCTAAGTTCTAAATCATACCAAAGAACTAAATCATAATCTAACTCCTAAATCTTTAGCTAAGTCCTAAATCATACGTAAGTCCTAAATCATAACCTAAGTCCTAAATCATAACCTAAGTCCTAAAGTATAACCTAAGTCCTAAAGCATAACCTAAGTCCTAAAGCATAACCTAAGTCCTAAATCATACCTAAGTCCTAAATCATAACCTAAGTCCTAAAGCATAACCTAAGTCCTAAATCATACTTAAGTCCTAAATCATAATCTAAGTCCTAAATCTTTAGCTAAGTCCTAAATCATACGTAAGTCCTAAATCATAACCTAAGTCCTAAAGCATAACCTAAGTCATAAAGCATAACCTAAGTCCTAAATCATAATCTAATTCCTAAATCATACCTAAGTCCTAAAGTATATCTAAGTCCTAAAGTATACCTAAGTCCTAAATCATAATCTAAGTCCTAAATCTTTAGCTAAGTCCTAAATCATACGTAAGTCCTAAATCATAACCTAAGTCCTAAATCATAACTAAGTCCTAAATCATATCTAAGTCCTAAATCATACGTAAGTCCTAAATCATGCCTAAGTCCTAAGTAATAACCTAAGTCCTAAATCATACCTAAGTCCTAAATCATAACCTAAGTCCTAAAGCATAACCTAAGTCCTAAATCATACTTAAGTCCTAAATCATAACCTAAGTCCTAAAGCATAACCTAAGTCCTAAATCATACTTAAGTCCTAAATCATAATCTAAGTCCTAAATCTTTAGCTAAGTCCTAAATCATACATAAGTCCTAAATCATAACCTAAGTCCTAAATCATAACCTAAGTCCTCAAGTATAACCTAAGTCCTAAAGCATAACCTAAGTCCTAAAGCATAACCTAAGTCCTAAATCATACTTAAGTCCTAAATCATAATCTAAGTCCTAAATCTTTAGCTAAGTCCTAAATCATACGTAAGTCCTAAATCATAACCTAAGTCCTAAAGCATAACCTAAGTCATAAAGCATAACCTAAGTCCTAAATCATAATCTAATTCCTAAATCATACCTAAGTCCTAAAGTATATCTAAGTCCTAAAGTATACCTAAGTCCTAAATCATACCTAAGTCCTAAAGCATACCTAAGTCTTAAAGCATACCTAAGTCCTAATCATAACCTAAGTCCTAAATCATAACCTAAGTCCTAAATCATAACTAAGTCGTAAATCATAACTAAGTCCTAAAGCATATCTAAGTCCTAAATCATACGTAAGTCCTAAATCATGCCTAAGTCCTAAGTAATAACCTAAGTCCTAAATCATACCTAAGTCCTAAAGCATAACCTAAGTCCTAAATCATAACATAAGTCATAAATCATACTTAAGTCCTAAATCATAATCTAAGTCCTAAATCTTTAGCTAAGTCTTAAATCATAACCTAAGTCCTAAATCATAACCTAAGTCCTAAAGCATACCTAAGTCTTAAAGCATACCTAAGTCCTAATCATAACCTAAGTCCTAAATCATAACCTAAGTCCTAAATCATAACTAAGTCCTAAAGCATATCTAAGTCCTAAATCATACCTAAGTCCTAAAGCATAACCTAAGTCCTCAATCATAACCTAAGTCCTAAATCATAACATAAGTCCTAAATCATAATGTAATTCCTAAATCTTTAGCTAAGTCCTAAATCATACCTAAGTCCTAAATCATACCTAAGTCCTAAAGCATAACCTAAGTCCTAAATCATAACCTAAGTCCTAAAGCATAACCTAAGTCCTAAAGCATAACCTAAGTCCTAAAGCATAACCTAAGTCCTAAAGCATAACACAAGTCCTAAAGCATAACACAAGTCCTAAAGCATAACACAAGTCCTAAAGCATAACCTAAGTCCTAAAGCATAACCTAAGTCCTAAAGCATAACCTAAGTCCTAAAGCATAACCTAAGTCCTAAAGCAAAACCTAAGTCCTAAAGCATAACCTAAGTCCTAAAGCATAATCTAATTCCTAAATCATACCTAAGTCCTAAAGCATATCTAAGTCCTAAAGCATACCTAAGTCCTAAATCATACCTAAGTCCTAAAGCATACCTAAGTCTTAAAGCATACCTAAGTCCTAAAGCATACCTAAGTCTTAAAGCATACCTAAGTCCTAATCATAACCTAAGTCCTAAATCATAACCTAAGTCCTAAATCATAACTAAGTCCTAAATCATAACTAAGTCCTAAAGCATATCTAAGTCCTAAATCATACGTAAGTCCTAAATCATGCCTAAGACCTAAGTAATAACCTAAGTCCTAAATCATACCTAAGTCCTAAATCATAACTAAGTCCTAAATCATACCTAAGTCCTAAATCTTTAGCTAAGTCCTAAATCATACGTAAGTCCTAAATCATAACCTAAGTCCTAAAGTATAACCTAAGTCCTAAAGCATAACGTAAGTCCTAAAGCATAACCTAAGTCCTAAAGTATAACATAAGTCCTAAAGCATAACCTAAGTCCTAAAGCATACCTAAGTCCTAAATCATACCTAAGTCCTAAAGCATATCTAAGTCCTAAATCATACCTAAGTCCTAAATCGTAACATAAGTCCTAAATCATAATCTAAGTCCTAAATCTTTAGCTAAGTCCTAAATCATATCTAAGTTCTAAAACATAACCTAAGTCCTAAATCATAATCTAAGTCCTAAATCTTTAGCTAAGTCCTAAATCATAACCTAAGTCCTAAATCATAACATAAGTCCTAAATCATAATCTAATTCCTAAATCTTTAGCTAAGTCCTAAATCATACCTAAGTCCTAAATCATAACCTAAGTCCTAAAGCATAACCTAAGTCCTAAATCATAATCTAAGTCCTAAATCATACCTAAGTCCTAAATCATAATCTAAGTTCTAAATCATACCAAAGAATTAAATCATAACCTAAGTCCTAATTCATAACATAAGTCCTAAAGCATAACCTAAGTACTAAATCATATTTATGTGCTAATTTATAACCTAAGTCCTAAAGCATAACCTAAGTAAAAAAGCATAACCTAAGTCCTAAATCATACCTAAGTCCTAAAGCATACCTAAGTCCTAAATCATACCTAAGTCCTAAAGCATACCTAAGTCCTAAAGCATACCTAAGTCTTAAATCATAACCTAAGTCCTAAATCATACCTAAGTCCTAAATCATTACCTAAGTCCTAATCATAACTTAAGTCCTAAATCATAACCTAAGTCCTAAAGCATACCTAAGTCCTAAATCATACCTAAGTCCTAAAGCATACCTAAGTCTTAAATCATAACCTAAGTCCTAAATCATACCTAAGTCCTAAATCATAACCTAAGTCCTAATCATAACCTATGTCTTAAATCATAACCTAAGTCCTAAATCATAACTAAGTCCTAAATCATAACTAAGTCCTAAATCATAATCTAAGTCCTAAATCTTTAGCTAAGTCCTAAATCATAACCTAAGACCTAATCATAACCTAAGTCCTAAATCATAACCTAAGTCCTAAAGCATAACCTAAGTCCTAAATCATAATCTAAGTCCTAAATCATACCTAAGTCCTAAAGCACATCTAAGTCCTAAATCATACCTAAGTCCTAAATCATAACCTAAGTCCTAAATCATAACCTAAGTCCTAAAGCATAACCTAAGTACTAAATCATAATCTAAGTCCTAAATCATAACCTAAGTCCTAAATCATACCTAAGTCCTAAAGCATAACCTAAGTACTAAATCATAACCTAAGTCCTAAATCATAACCTAACTCCTAAATCATAACCTAAGTCCTAAATCATAACCTAAGTCCTAAATCATAACCTAAGTCCTAAATCATACCTAAGTCCTAAATCATAATCTAAGTGCTAAATCATAATCTAAGTTCTAAATCATACCAAAGTCCTAAATCATAACCTAAGTCCTAATTCATAACATTAGTCCTAAATCATAACCTAAGTCCTAAAGCATAACCTAAGTACTAAATCATACAGAAGTCCTAAATCATAGCCTAAGTCCTAAACCATAACCTAAATCATAGCCTAAGTCCTAAATCATAACATAAGTCCTAAATCATAATCTAAGTCCTAAATCTTTAGCTAAGTCCTAAATCATACCTATGTCCTAAATCATAACCTAAGTCCTAAAGCATAACCTAAGTCCTAAAGCATAACCTAAGTCCTAAATCATACCTAAGTCCTCAAGCATACCTAAGTCCTAAAGCATACCTAAGTCCTAAACCATATCTAAGTCCTAAATCATAACATAAGTCCTAAATCATAACCTAAGTCCTAAATCATAACCTAAATCATAGCCTAAGTCCTAAATCATAACATAAGTCCTAAATCATATTTAAGTCCTAAAGCATAACCTAAGTCCTAAAGCATAACCTAAGTCCTAAATCATACCTAAGTCCTAAATCATACGTAAGTCCTAAATCATACCTAAGTCCTAAAGCATACCTAAGTCCTAAATCATATTTAAGTCCTAAATCATAATCTAAGTCCTAAATCTTTAGCTAAGTCCTAAATCATAACCTAAGTCCTAAATCATAACATAAGTCCTAAATCATAATCTAATTCCTAAATCTTTAGCTAAGTCCTAAATCATACCTAAGTCCTAAATCATAACCTAAGTCCTAAAGCATAACCTAAGTCCTAAATCATAATCTAAGTCCTAAATCATACCTAAGTCCTAAATCATAATCTAAGTTCTAAATCATACCAAAGAATTAAATCATAACCTAAGTCCTAATTCATAACATAAGTCCTAAAGCATAACCTAAGTACTAAATCATATTTATGTGCTAATTTATAACATAAGTCCTAAAGCATAACCTAAGTAAAAAAGCATAACCTAAGTCCTAAATCATACCTAAGTCCTAAAGCATACCTAAGTCCTAAATCATACCTAAGTCCTAAAGCATACCTAAGTCCTAAAGCATACCTAAGTCTTAAATCATAACCTAAGTCCTAAATCATACCTAAGTCCTAAATCATTACCTAAGTCCTAATCATAACTTAAGTCCTAAATCATAACCTAAGTCCTAAAGCATACCTAAGTCCTAAATCATACCTAAGTCCTAAAGCATACCTAAGTCTTAAATCATAACCTAAGTCCTAAATCATACCTAAGTCCTAAAGCATAACCTAAGTCCTAAAGCATAATCTAATTCCTAAATCATACCTAAGTCCTAAAGCATATCTAAGTCCTAAAGCATACCTAAGTCCTAAATCATACCTAAGTCCTAAAGCATACCTAAGTCTTAAAGCATACCTAAGTCCTAAAGCATACCTAAGTCTTAAAGCATACCTAAGTCCTAATCATAACCTAAGTCCTAAATCATACTTAAGTCCTAAATCATAATCTAAGTCCTAAATCTTTAGCTAAGTCCTAAATCATACGTAAGTCCTAAATCATAACCTAAGTCCTAAATCATAACCTAAGTCCTAAAGTATAACCTAAGTCCTAAAGCATAACCTAAGTCCTAAAGCATAACCTAAGTCCTAAATCATACCTAAGTCCTAAATCATAACCTAAGTCCTAAAGCATAACCTAAGTCCTAAATCTTTAGCTAAGTCCTAAATCATACGTAAGTCCTAAATCATAACCTAAGTCCTAAAGCATAACCTAAGTCATAAAGCATAACCTAAGTCCTAAATCATAATCTAATTCCTAAATCATACCTAAGTCCTAAAGTATATCTAAGTCCTAAAGTATACCTAAGTCCTAAATCATACCTAAGTCCTAAAGCATACCTAAGTCTTAAAGCATACCTAAGTCCTAATCATAACCTAAGTCCTAAATCATAACCTAAGTCCTAAATCATAACTAAGTCGTAAATCATAACTAAGTCCTAAAGCATATCTAAGTCCAAAATCATACGTAAGTCCTAAATCATGCCTAAGTCCTAAGTAATAACCTAAGTCCTAAATCATACCTAAGTCCTAAAGCATAACCTAAGTCCTAAATCATAACATAAGTCCTAAATCATACTTAAGTCCTAAATCATAATCTAAGTCCTAAATCTTTAGCTAAGTCTTAAATCATAACCTAAGTCCTAAATCATAACCTAAGTCCTAAAGCATACCTAAGTCTTAAAGCATACCTAAGTCCTAATCATAACCTAAGTCCTAAATCATAACCTAAGTCCTAAATCATAACTAAGTCCTAAATCATAACTAAGTCCTAAAGCATATCTAAGTCCTAAATCATACCTAAGTCCTAAAGCATAACCTAAGTCCTCAATCATAACCTAAGTCCTAAATCATAACATAAGTCCTAAATCATAATGTAATTCCTAAATCTTTAGCTAAGTCCTAAATCATACCTAAGTCCTAAATCATACCTAAGTCCTAAAGCATAACCTAAGTCCTAAATCATAACCTAAGTCCTAAAGCATAACTAAGTCCTAAAGCATAACCTGAGTCCTAAAGCATAACCTAAGTCCTAAAGCATAACAAAAGTCCTAAAGCATAACACAAGTCCTAAAGCATAACACAAGTCCTAAAGCATAACCTAAGTCCTAAAGCATAACCTAAGTCCTAAAGCATAACCTAAGTCCTAAAGCATAACCTAAGTCCTAAAGCATAACCTAAGTCCTAAAGCATAACCTAAGTCCTAAAGCATAATCTAATTCCTAAATCATACCTAAGTCCTAAAGCATACCTAAGTCCTAAATCATACCTAAGTCCTAAAGCATACCTAAGTCTTAAAGCATACCTAAGTCCTAAAGCATACCTAAGTCTTAAAGCATACCTAAGTCCTAATCATAACCTAAGTCCTAAATCATAACCTAAGTCCTAAATCATAACTAAGTCCTAAATCATAACTAAGTCCTAAAGCATATCTAAGTCCTAAATCATACGTAAGTCCTAAATCATGCCTAAGACCTAAGTAATAACCTAAGTCCTAAATCATACCTAAGTCCTAAATCATAACTAAGTCCTAAATCATACCTAAGTCCTAAATCTTTAGCTAAGTCCTAAATCATACGTAAGTCCTAAATCATAACCTAAGTCCTAAAGTATAACCTAAGTCCTAAAGCATAACGTAAGTCCTAAAGCATAACCTAAGTCCTAAAGTATAACATAAGTCCTAAAGCATAACCTAAGTCCTAAAGCATACCTAAGTCCTAAATCATACCTAAGTCCTAAAGCATATCTAAGTCCTAAATCATACCTAAGTCCTAAATCGTAACATAAGTCCTAAATCATAATCTAAGTCCTAAATCTTTAGCTAAGTCCTAAATCATATCTAAGTTCTAAAACATAACCTAAAGCATAACCTAAGTCCTAAATCATACCTAAGTCCTAAATCATAATCTAAGTCCTAAATCTTTAGCTAAGTCCTAAATCATAACCTAAGTCCTAAATCATAACATAAGTCCTAAATCATAATCTAATTCCTAAATCTTTAGCTAAGTCATAAATCATACCTAAGTCCTAAATCATAACCTAAGTCCTAAAGCATAACCTAAGTCCTAAATCATAATCTAAGTCCTAAATCATACCTAAGTCCTAAATCATAATCTAAGTTCTAAATCATACCAAAGAACTAAATCATAATCTAACTCCTAAATCTTTAGCTAAGTCCTAAATCATACGTAAGTCCTAAATCATAACCTAAGTCCTAAATCATAACCTAAGTCCTAAAGTATAACCTAAGTCCTAAAGCATAACCTAAGTCCTAAAGCATAACCTAAGTCCTAAATCATACCTAAGTCCTAAATCATAACCTAAGTCCTAAAGCATAACCTAAGTCCTAAATCATACTTAAGTCCTAAATCATAATCTAAGTCCTAAATCTTTAGCTAAGTCCTAAATCATACGTAAGTCCTAAATCATAACCTAAGTCCTAAAGCATAACCTAAGTCATAAAGCATAACCTAAGTCCTAAATCATAATCTAATTCCTAAATCATACCTAAGTCCTAAAGTATATCTAAGTCCTAAAGTATACCTAAGTCCTAAATCATAATCTAAGTCCTAAATCTTTAGCTAAGTCCTAAATCATACGTAAGTCCTAAATCATAACCTAAGTCCTAAATCATAACTAAGTCCTAAATCATATCTAAGTCCTAAATCATACGTAAGTCCTAAATCATGCCTAAGTCCTAAGTAATAACCTAAGTCCTAAATCATACCTAAGTCCTAAATCATAACCTAAGTCCTAAAGCATAACCTAAGTCCTAAATCATACTTAAGTCCTAAATCATAACCTAAGTCCTAAAGCATAACCTAAGTCCTAAATCATACTTAAGTCCTAAATCATAATCTAAGTCCTAAATCTTTAGCTAAGTCCTAAATCATACATAAGTCCTAAATCATAACCTAAGTCCTAAATCATAACCTAAGTCCTCAAGTATAACCTAAGTCCTAAAGCATAACCTAAGTCCTAAAGCATAACCTAAGTCCTAAATCATACTTAAGTCCTAAATCATAATCTAAGTCCTAAATCTTTAGCTAAGTCCTAAATCATACGTAAGTCCTAAATCATAACCTAAGTCCTAAAGCATAACCTAAGTCATAAAGCATAACCTAAGTCCTAAATCATAATCTAATTCCTAAATCATACCTAAGTCCTAAAGTATATCTAAGTCCTAAAGTATACCTAAGTCCTAAATCATACCTAAGTCCTAAAGCATACCTAAGTCTTAAAGCATACCTAAGTCCTAATCATAACCTAAGTCCTAAATCATAACCTAAGTCCTAAATCATAACTAAGTCGTAAATCATAACTAAGTCCTAAAGCATATCTAAGTCCTAAATCATACGTAAGTCCTAAATCATGCCTAAGTCCTAAGTAATAACCTAAGTCCTAAATCATACCTAAGTCCTAAAGCATAACCTAAGTCCTAAATCATAACATAAGTCATAAATCATACTTAAGTCCTAAATCATAATCTAAGTCCTAAATCTTTAGCTAAGTCTTAAATCATAACCTAAGTCCTAAATCATAACCTAAGTCCTAAAGCATACCTAAGTCTTAAAGCATACCTAAGTCCTAATCATAACCTAAGTCCTAAATCATAACCTAAGTCCTAAATCATAACTAAGTCCTAAAGCATATCTAAGTCCTAAATCATACCTAAGTCCTAAAGCATAACCTAAGTCCTCAATCATAACCTAAGTCCTAAATCATAACATAAGTCCTAAATCATAATGTAATTCCTAAATCTTTAGCTAAGTCCTAAATCATACCTAAGTCCTAAATCATACCTAAGTCCTAAAGCATAACCTAAGTCCTAAATCATAACCTAAGTCCTAAAGCATAACCTAAGTCCTAAAGCATAACCTAAGTCCTAAAGCATAACCTAAGTCCTAAAGCATAACACAAGTCCTAAAGCATAACACAAGTCCTAAAGCATAACACAAGTCCTAAAGCATAACCTAAGTCCTAAAGCATAACCTAAGTCCTAAAGCATAACCTAAGTCCTAAAGCATAACCTAAGTCCTAAAGCAAAACCTAAGTCCTAAAGCATAACCTAAGTCCTAAAGCATAATCTAATTCCTAAATCATACCTAAGTCCTAAAGCATATCTAAGTCCTAAAGCATACCTAAGTCCTAAATCATACCTAAGTCCTAAAGCATACCTAAGTCTTAAAGCATACCTAAGTCCTAAAGCATACCTAAGTCTTAAAGCATACCTAAGTCCTAATCATAACCTAAGTCCTAAATCATAACCTAAGTCCTAAATCATAACTAAGTCCTAAATCATAACTAAGTCCTAAAGCATATCTAAGTCCTAAATCATACGTAAGTCCTAAATCATGCCTAAGACCTAAGTAATAACCTAAGTCCTAAATCATACCTAAGTCCTAAATCATAACTAAGTCCTAAATCATACCTAAGTCCTAAATCTTTAGCTAAGTCCTAAATCATACGTAAGTCCTAAATCATAACCTAAGTCCTAAAGTATAACCTAAGTCCTAAAGCATAACGTAAGTCCTAAAGCATAACCTAAGTCCTAAAGTATAACATAAGTCCTAAAGCATAACCTAAGTCCTAAAGCATACCTAAGTCCTAAATCATACCTAAGTCCTAAAGCATATCTAAGTCCTAAATCATACCTAAGTCCTAAATCGTAACATAAGTCCTAAATCATAATCTAAGTCCTAAATCTTTAGCTAAGTCCTAAATCATATCTAAGTTCTAAAACATAACCTAAGTCCTAAATCATAATCTAAGTCCTAAATCTTTAGCTAAGTCCTAAATCATAACCTAAGTCCTAAATCATAACATAAGTCCTAAATCATAATCTAATTCCTAAATCTTTAGCTAAGTCCTAAATCATACCTAAGTCCTAAATCATAACCTAAGTCCTAAAGCATAACCTAAGTCCTAAATCATAATCTAAGTCCTAAATCATACCTAAGTCCTAAATCATAATCTAAGTTCTAAATCATACCAAAGAATTAAATCATAACCTAAGTCCTAATTCATAACATAAGTCCTAAAGCATAACCTAAGTACTAAATCATATTTATGTGCTAATTTATAACCTAAGTCCTAAAGCATAACCTAAGTAAAAAAGCATAACCTAAGTCCTAAATCATACCTAAGTCCTAAAGCATACCTAAGTCCTAAATCATACCTAAGTCCTAAAGCATACCTAAGTCCTAAAGCATACCTAAGTCTTAAATCATAACCTAAGTCCTAAATCATACCTAAGTCCTAAATCATTACCTAAGTCCTAATCATAACTTAAGTCCTAAATCATAACCTAAGTCCTAAAGCATACCTAAGTCCTAAATCATACCTAAGTCCTAAAGCATACCTAAGTCTTAAATCATAACCTAAGTCCTAAATCATACCTAAGTCCTAAATCATAACCTAAGTCCTAATCATAACCTATGTCTTAAATCATAACCTAAGTCCTAAATCATAACTAAGTCCTAAATCATAACTAAGTCCTAAATCATAATCTAAGTCCTAAATCTTTAGCTAAGTCCTAAATCATAACCTAAGACCTAATCATAACCTAAGTCCTAAATCATAACCTAAGTCCTAAAGCATAACCTAAGTCCTAAATCATAATCTAAGTCCTAAATCATACCTAAGTCCTAAAGCACATCTAAGTCCTAAATCATACCTAAGTCCTAAATCATAACCTAAGTCCTAAATCATAACCTAAGTCCTAAAGCATAACCTAAGTACTAAATCATAATCTAAGTCCTAAATCATAACCTAAGTCCTAAATCATACCTAAGTCCTAAAGCATAACCTAAGTACTAAATCATAACCTAAGTCCTAAATCATAACCTAACTCCTAAATCATAACCTAAGTCCTAAATCATAACCTAAGTCCTAAATCATAACCTAAGTCCTAAATCATACCTAAGTCCTAAATCATAATCTAAGTGCTAAATCATAATCTAAGTTCTAAATCATACCAAAGTCCTAAATCATAACCTAAGTCCTAATTCATAACATTAGTCCTAAATCATAACCTAAGTCCTAAAGCATAACCTAAGTACTAAATCATACAGAAGTCCTAAATCATAGCCTAAGTCCTAAACCATAACCTAAATCATAGCCTAAGTCCTAAATCATAACATAAGTCCTAAATCATAATCTAAGTCCTAAATCTTTAGCTAAGTCCTAAATCATACCTATGTCCTAAATCATAACCTAAGTCCTAAAGCATAACCTAAGTCCTAAAGCATAACCTAAGTCCTAAATCATACCTAAGTCCTCAAGCATACCTAAGTCCTAAAGCATACCTAAGTCCTAAACCATATCTAAGTCCTAAATCATAACATAAGTCCTAAATCATAACCTAAGTCCTAAATCATAACCTAAATCATAGCCTAAGTCCTAAATCATAACATAAGTCCTAAATCATATTTAAGTCCTAAAGCATAACCTAAGTCCTAAAGCATAACCTAAGTCCTAAATCATACCTAAGTCCTAAATCATACGTAAGTCCTAAATCATACCTAAGTCCTAAAGCATACCTAAGTCCTAAATCATATTTAAGTCCTAAATCATAATCTAAGTCCTAAATCTTTAGCTAAGTCCTAAATCATAACCTAAGTCCTAAATCATAACATAAGTCCTAAATCATAATCTAATTCCTAAATCTTTAGCTAAGTCCTAAATCATACCTAAGTCCTAAATCATAACCTAAGTCCTAAAGCATAACCTAAGTCCTAAATCATAATCTAAGTCCTAAATCATACCTAAGTCCTAAATCATAATCTAAGTTCTAAATCATACCAAAGAATTAAATCATAACCTAAGTCCTAATTCATAACATAAGTCCTAAAGCATAACCTAAGTACTAAATCATATTTATGTGCTAATTTATAACATAAGTCCTAAAGCATAACCTAAGTAAAAAAGCATAACCTAAGTCCTAAATCATACCTAAGTCCTAAAGCATACCTAAGTCCTAAATCATACCTAAGTCCTAAAGCATACCTAAGTCCTAAAGCATACCTAAGTCTTAAATCATAACCTAAGTCCTAAATCATACCTAAGTCCTAAATCATTACCTAAGTCCTAATCATAACTTAAGTCCTAAATCATAACCTAAGTCCTAAAGCATACCTAAGTCCTAAATCATACCTAAGTCCTAAAGCATACCTAAGTCTTAAATCATAACCTAAGTCCTAAATCATACCTAAGTCCTAAAGCATAACCTAAGTCCTAAAGCATAATCTAATTCCTAAATCATACCTAAGTCCTAAAGCATATCTAAGTCCTAAAGCATACCTAAGTCCTAAATCATACCTAAGTCCTAAAGCATACCTAAGTCTTAAAGCATACCTAAGTCCTAAAGCATACCTAAGTCTTAAAGCATACCTAAGTCCTAATCATAACCTAAGTCCTAAATCATAACCTAAGTCCTAAATCATAACTAAGTCCTAAATCATAACTAAGTCCTAAAGCATATCTAAGTCCTAAATCATACGTAAGTCCTAAATCATGCCTAAGACCTAAGTAATAACCTAAGTCCTAAATCATACCTAAGTCCTAAATCATAACTAAGTCCTAAATCATACCTAAGTCCTAAATCTTTAGCTAAGTCCTAAATCATACGTAAGTCCTAAATCATAACCTAAGTCCTAAAGTATAACCTAAGTCCTAAAGCATAACGTAAGTCCTAAAGCATAACCTAAGTCCTAAAGTATAACATAAGTCCTAAAGCATAACCTAAGTCCTAAAGCATACCTAAGTCCTAAATCATACCTAAGTCCTAAAGCATATCTAAGTCCTAAATCATACCTAAGTCCTAAATCGTAACATAAGTCCTAAATCATAATCTAAGTCCTAAATCTTTAGCTAAGTCCTAAATCATATCTAAGTTCTAAAACATAACCTAAAGCATAACCTAAGTCCTAAATCATAATCTAAGTGCTAAATCTTTAGCTAAGTCCTAAATCATAACCTAAGTCCTAAATCATAACATAAGTCCTAAATCATAATCTAATTCCTAAATCTTTAGCTAAGTCCTAAATCATACCTAAGTCCTAAATCATAACCTAAGTCCTAAAGCATAACCTAAGTCCTAAATCATAATCTAAGTCCTAAATCATACCTAAGTCCTAAATCATAATCTAAGTTCTAAATCATACCAAAGAATTAAATCATAACCTAAGTCCTAATTCATAACATAAGTCCTAAAGCATAACCTAAGTACTAAATCATATTTATGTGCTAATTTATAACCTAAGTCCTAAAGCATAACCTAAGTAAAAAAGCATAACCTAAGTCCTAAATCATACCTAAGTCCTAAAGCATACCTAAGTCCTAAATCATACCTAAGTCCTAAAGCATACCTAAGTCCTAAAGCATACCTAAGTCTTAAATCATAACCTAAGTCCTAAATCATACCTAAGTCCTAATCATAACCTATGTCTTAAATCATAACCTAAGTCCTCAATCATAACTTAAGTCCTAAATCATAACATAAGTCCTAAATCATAATCTAATTCCTAAATCTTTAGCTAAGTCCTAAATCATACCTAAGTCCTAAATCATAACCTAAGTCCTAAAGCATAACCTAAGTCCTAAATCATACTTAAGTCCTAAATCATAATCTAAGTCCTAAATCTTTAGCTAAGTCCTAAATCATACGTAAGACCTAAATCATAACCTAAGTCCTAAATCATAACCTAAGTCCTAAAGTATAACCTAAGTCCTAAAGCATAACCTAAGTCCTAAAGCCTAACCTAAGTCCTAAAGCATAACCTAAGTCATAAAGCATAACCTAAGTCCTAAATCAAAATCTAATTCCTAAATCATACCTAAGTCCTAAAGCATATCTAAGTCCTAAAGCATACCTAAGTCCTAAAGCATACCTAAGTCCTAAAGCATACCTAAGTCTTAAAGCATACCTAAGTCCTAATCATAACCTAAGTCCTAAATCATAACCTAAGTCCTAAATCATAACTAAGTCCTAAATCATAACTAAGTCCTAAAGCATATCTAAGTCCTAAATCATACGTAAGTCCTAAATCATGCCTAAGTCCTAAGTAATAACCTAAGTCCTAAATCATACCTAAGTCCTAAATCATAACCTAAGTCCTAAATCATACTTAAGTCCTAAATCATAACCTAAGTCCTAAATCATAACCTAAGTCCTAAAGCATAACCTAAGTCCTAAATCATAATCTAATTCCTAAATCATACCTAAGTCCTAAAGCATACCTAAGTCTTAAAGCATACCTAAGTCCTAATCATAACCTAAGTCCTAAATCATAACCTAAGTCCTAAATCATAACCTAAGTCCTAAAGCATAACCTAAGTCCTAAATCATACTTAAGTCCTAAATCATAACCTAAGTCCTAAATCATACTTAAGTCCTAAATCATAATCTAAGTCCTAAATCTTTAGCTAAGTCCTAAATCATACGTAAGTCCTAAATCATAACCTAAGTCCTAAATCATAACCTAAGTCCTAAAGTATAACCTAAGTCCTAAAGCATAACCTAAGTCCTAAAGCATAACCTAAGTCCTAAAGCATAACCTAAGTCCTAAATCATAATCTAATTCCTAAATCATACCTAAGTCCTAAAGCATATCTAAGTCCTAAATCATACGTAAGTCCTAAATCATGCCTAAGTCCTAAGTAATAACCTAAGTCCTAAATCATACCTAAGTCCTAAAGCATAACCTAAGTCCTAAATCATAACATAAGTCCTAAATCATAATCTAATTCCTAAAATTTTAGCTAAGTCCTAAATCAT
The DNA here is from genome assembly GCF_964340395.1 of Glandiceps talaboti. Taxonomy (NCBI): domain Eukaryota; kingdom Metazoa; phylum Hemichordata; class Enteropneusta; family Spengelidae; genus Glandiceps; species Glandiceps talaboti. The sequence continues at coordinate 25,364 of NW_027554292.1, forward strand.
ACCTAAGTCCTAAATCATAACCTAAGTCCTAAAGCATAACCTAAGTCCTAAATCATACTTAAGTCCTAAATCATAATCTAAGTCCTAAATCTTTAGCTAAGTCCTAAATCATACGTAAGTCCTAAATCATAATCTAAGTCCTAAATCATAACCTAAGTCCTAAAGTATAACCTAAGTCCTAAAGTATAACGTAAGTCCTAAAGCATAACCTAAGTCCTAAAGCATAACCTAAGTCCTAAAGCATAACCTAAGTCCTAAAGCATACCTAAGTCCTAAATCATACCTAAGTCCTAAATCTTTAGCTAAGTCCTAAATCGTAACATAAGTCCTAAATCATAATCTAAGTCCTAAATCTTTAGCTAAGTCCTAAATCATACCTAAGTCCTAAATCATAACCTAAGTCCTAAATCATACCTAAATCCTAATGCATATCTAAGTCCTAAATCATACCTAAGTCCTAAGTAATAACCTAAGTCCTAAATCATACCTAAGTCCTAAAGCATAACCTAAGTCCTAAATCATAACTTAAGTCCTAAATCATAACATAAGTCCTAAATCATAATCTAATTCCTAAATCTTTATCTAAGTCCTAAATCATACCTAAGTCCTAAATCATAACCTAAGTCCTAAAGCATAACCTAAGTCCTAAATCATACTTAAGTCCTAAATCATAATCTAAGTCCTAAAACTTTAGCTAAGTCCTAAATCATACCTAAGTCTTAAAGCATACCTAAGTCCTAAAGCATACCTAAGTCCTAAAGCATAACCTAAGTCCTAAATCATAACATAAGTCCTAAATCATACTTAAGTCCTAAATCATAATCTAAGTCCTAAATCTTTAGCTAAGTCTTAAATCATAACCTAAGTCCTAAATCATAACCTAAGTCCTAAAGCATACCTAAGTCTTAAAGCATACCTAAGTCCTAATCATAACCTAAGTCCTAAATCATAACCTAAGTCCTAAATCATAACTAAGTCCTAAATCATAACTAAGTCCTAAATCATACGTAAGTCCTAAATCATAACCTAAGTCCTAAAGCATACCTAAGTCTTAAAGCATACCTAAGTCCTAATCATAACCTAAGTCCTAAATCATAACCTCAGTCCTAAATCATAACTAAGTCCTAAAGCATATCTAAGTCCTAAATCATACGTAAGTCCTAAATCATGCCTAAGTCCTAAGTAATAACCTAAGTCCTAAATCATACCTAAGTCCTAAAGCATAACCTAAGTCCTAAATCATAACCTAAGTCATAAAGCATAACCTAAGTCCTAAATCATAACTTAAGTCCTAAATCATAACATAAGTCCTAAATCATAATCTAATTCCTAAATCTTTAGCTAAGTCCTAAATCATACCTAAGTCCTAAATCATAACCTAAGTCCTAAAGCATAACCTAAGTCCTAAATCATAACATAAGGCCTAAATCATACTTAAGTCCTAAATCATAATCTAAGTCCTAAATCTTTAGCTAAGTCTTAAATCATATGTAAGTCCTAAATCATAACCTAAGTCCTAAAGCATACCTAAGTCTTAAAGCATACCTAAGTCCTAATCATAACCTAAGTCCTAAAGCATATCTAAGTCCTAAATCATACCTAAGTCCTAAAGCATAACCTAAGTCCTAAATCATAACCTAAGTCCTAAATCATAACATAAGTCCTAAATCATAATGTAATTCCTAAATCTTTAGCTAAGTCCTAAATCATACCTAAGTCCTAAATCATAACCTAAGTCCTAAATCATAACATAAGTCCTAAATCATAACGTAATTCCTAAATCTTTAGCTAAGTCCTAAATCATACCTAAGTCCTAAATCATACGTAAGTCCTAAAGCATAACCTAAGTCCTAAATCATAACCTAAGTCCTAAATCATAACCTAAGTCCTAAAGCATAACCTAAGTCCTAAAGCATAACCTAAGTCCTAAAGCATAACCTAAGTCCTAAAGCATAACCTAAGTCTAAAGCATAACATAAGTCCTAAAGCATAACATAAGTCCTAAAGCATAACACAAGTCCTAAAGCATAACACAAGTCCTAAAGCATAACACAAGTCCTAAAGCATAACACAAGTCCTAAAGCATAACACAAGTCCTAAAGCATAACCTAAGTCCTAAAGCATAACCTAAGTCCTAAAGCATAACCTAAGTCCTAAATCATACTTAAGTCCTAAATCATAATCTAAGTCCTAAATCTTTAGCTAAGTCCTAAATCATACGTAAGTCCTAAATCATAACCTAAGTCCTAAATCATAACTAAGTCCTAAAGCATATCTAAGTCCTAAATCATACGTAAGTCCTAAATCATGTCTAAGTCCTAAGTAATAACCTAAGTCCTAAATCATACCTAAGTCCTAAATCATAACCTAAGTCCTAAAGCATAACCTAAGTCCTAAATCATACTTAAGTCCTAAATCATAACCTAAGTCCTAAAGCATAACCTAAGTCCTAAATCATACTTAAGTCCTAAATCATAATCTAAGTCCTAAATCTTTAGCTAAGTCCTAAATCATACGTAAGTCCTAAATCATAACCTAAGTCCTAAATCATAACCTAAGTCCTAAAGTATAACCTAAGTCCTAAAGCATAACCTAAGTCCTAAAGCATAACCTAAGTCCTAAATCATACCTAAGTCCTAAATCATAACCTAAGTCCTAAAGCATAACCTAAGTCCTAAATCTTTAGCTAAGTCCTAAATCATACGTAAGTCCTAAATCATAACCTAAGTCCTAAAGCATAACCTAAGTCATAAAGCATAACCTAAGTCCTAAATCATAATCTAATTCCTAAATCATACCTAAGTCCTAAAGTATATCTAAGTCCTAAAGTATACCTAAGTCCTAAATCATACCTAAGTCCTAAAGCATACCTAAGTCTTAAAGCATACCTAAGTCCTAATCATAACCTAAGTCCTAAATCATAACCTAAGTCCTAAATCATAACTAAGTCGTAAATCATAACTAAGTCCTAAAGCATATCTAAGTCCAAAATCATACGTAAGTCCTAAATCATGCCTAAGTCCTAAGTAATAACCTAAGTCCTAAATCATACCTAAGTCCTAAAGCATAACCTAAGTCCTAAATCATAACATAAGTCCTAAATCATACTTAAGTCCTAAATCATAATCTAAGTCCTAAATCTTTAGCTAAGTCTTAAATCATAACCTAAGTCCTAAATCATAACCTAAGTCCTAAAGCATACCTAAGTCTTAAAGCATACCTAAGTCCTAATCATAACCTAAGTCCTAAATCATAACCTAAGTCCTAAATCATAACTAAGTCCTAAATCATAACTAAGTCCTAAAGCATATCTAAGTCCTAAATCATACCTAAGTCCTAAAGCATAACCTAAGTCCTCAATCATAACCTAAGTCCTAAATCATAACATAAGTCCTAAATCATAATGTAATTCCTAAATCTTTAGCTAAGTCCTAAATCATACCTAAGTCCTAAATCATACCTAAGTCCTAAAGCATAACCTAAGTCCTAAATCATAACCTAAGTCCTAAAGCATAACTAAGTCCTAAAGCATAACCTGAGTCCTAAAGCATAACCTAAGTCCTAAAGCATAACAAAAGTCCTAAAGCATAACACAAGTCCTAAAGCATAACACAAGTCCTAAAGCATAACCTAAGTCCTAAAGCATAACCTAAGTCCTAAAGCATAACCTAAGTCCTAAAGCATAACCTAAGTCCTAAAGCATAACCTAAGTCCTAAAGCATAACCTAAGTCCTAAAGCATAATCTAATTCCTAAATCATACCTAAGTCCTAAAGCATACCTAAGTCCTAAATCATACCTAAGTCCTAAAGCATACCTAAGTCTTAAAGCATACCTAAGTCCTAAAGCATACCTAAGTCTTAAAGCATACCTAAGTCCTAATCATAACCTAAGTCCTAAATCATAACCTAAGTCCTAAATCATAACTAAGTCCTAAATCATAACTAAGTCCTAAAGCATATCTAAGTCCTAAATCATACGTAAGTCCTAAATCATGCCTAAGACCTAAGTAATAACCTAAGTCCTAAATCATACCTAAGTCCTAAATCATAACTAAGTCCTAAATCATACCTAAGTCCTAAATCTTTAGCTAAGTCCTAAATCATACGTAAGTCCTAAATCATAACCTAAGTCCTAAAGTATAACCTAAGTCCTAAAGCATAACGTAAGTCCTAAAGCATAACCTAAGTCCTAAAGTATAACATAAGTCCTAAAGCATAACCTAAGTCCTAAAGCATACCTAAGTCCTAAATCATACCTAAGTCCTAAAGCATATCTAAGTCCTAAATCATACCTAAGTCCTAAATCGTAACATAAGTCCTAAATCATAATCTAAGTCCTAAATCTTTAGCTAAGTCCTAAATCATATCTAAGTTCTAAAACATAACCTAAAGCATAACCTAAGTCCTAAATCATACCTAAGTCCTAAATCATAATCTAAGTCCTAAATCTTTAGCTAAGTCCTAAATCATAACCTAAGTCCTAAATCATAACATAAGTCCTAAATCATAATCTAATTCCTAAATCTTTAGCTAAGTCATAAATCATACCTAAGTCCTAAATCATAACCTAAGTCCTAAAGCATAACCTAAGTCCTAAATCATAATCTAAGTCCTAAATCATACCTAAGTCCTAAATCATAATCTAAGTTCTAAATCATACCAAAGAACTAAATCATAATCTAACTCCTAAATCTTTAGCTAAGTCCTAAATCATACGTAAGTCCTAAATCATAACCTAAGTCCTAAATCATAACCTAAGTCCTAAAGTATAACCTAAGTCCTAAAGCATAACCTAAGTCCTAAAGCATAACCTAAGTCCTAAATCATACCTAAGTCCTAAATCATAACCTAAGTCCTAAAGCATAACCTAAGTCCTAAATCATACTTAAGTCCTAAATCATAATCTAAGTCCTAAATCTTTAGCTAAGTCCTAAATCATACGTAAGTCCTAAATCATAACCTAAGTCCTAAAGCATAACCTAAGTCATAAAGCATAACCTAAGTCCTAAATCATAATCTAATTCCTAAATCATACCTAAGTCCTAAAGTATATCTAAGTCCTAAAGTATACCTAAGTCCTAAATCATAATCTAAGTCCTAAATCTTTAGCTAAGTCCTAAATCATACGTAAGTCCTAAATCATAACCTAAGTCCTAAATCATAACTAAGTCCTAAATCATATCTAAGTCCTAAATCATACGTAAGTCCTAAATCATGCCTAAGTCCTAAGTAATAACCTAAGTCCTAAATCATACCTAAGTCCTAAATCATAACCTAAGTCCTAAAGCATAACCTAAGTCCTAAATCATACTTAAGTCCTAAATCATAACCTAAGTCCTAAAGCATAACCTAAGTCCTAAATCATACTTAAGTCCTAAATCATAATCTAAGTCCTAAATCTTTAGCTAAGTCCTAAATCATACATAAGTCCTAAATCATAACCTAAGTCCTAAATCATAACCTAAGTCCTCAAGTATAACCTAAGTCCTAAAGCATAACCTAAGTCCTAAAGCATAACCTAAGTCCTAAATCATACTTAAGTCCTAAATCATAATCTAAGTCCTAAATCTTTAGCTAAGTCCTAAATCATACGTAAGTCCTAAATCATAACCTAAGTCCTAAAGCATAACCTAAGTCATAAAGCATAACCTAAGTCCTAAATCATAATCTAATTCCTAAATCATACCTAAGTCCTAAAGTATATCTAAGTCCTAAAGTATACCTAAGTCCTAAATCATACCTAAGTCCTAAAGCATACCTAAGTCTTAAAGCATACCTAAGTCCTAATCATAACCTAAGTCCTAAATCATAACCTAAGTCCTAAATCATAACTAAGTCGTAAATCATAACTAAGTCCTAAAGCATATCTAAGTCCTAAATCATACGTAAGTCCTAAATCATGCCTAAGTCCTAAGTAATAACCTAAGTCCTAAATCATACCTAAGTCCTAAAGCATAACCTAAGTCCTAAATCATAACATAAGTCATAAATCATACTTAAGTCCTAAATCATAATCTAAGTCCTAAATCTTTAGCTAAGTCTTAAATCATAACCTAAGTCCTAAATCATAACCTAAGTCCTAAAGCATACCTAAGTCTTAAAGCATACCTAAGTCCTAATCATAACCTAAGTCCTAAATCATAACCTAAGTCCTAAATCATAACTAAGTCCTAAAGCATATCTAAGTCCTAAATCATACCTAAGTCCTAAAGCATAACCTAAGTCCTCAATCATAACCTAAGTCCTAAATCATAACATAAGTCCTAAATCATAATGTAATTCCTAAATCTTTAGCTAAGTCCTAAATCATACCTAAGTCCTAAATCATACCTAAGTCCTAAAGCATAACCTAAGTCCTAAATCATAACCTAAGTCCTAAAGCATAACCTAAGTCCTAAAGCATAACCTAAGTCCTAAAGCATAACCTAAGTCCTAAAGCATAACACAAGTCCTAAAGCATAACACAAGTCCTAAAGCATAACACAAGTCCTAAAGCATAACCTAAGTCCTAAAGCATAACCTAAGTCCTAAAGCATAACCTAAGTCCTAAAGCATAACCTAAGTCCTAAAGCAAAACCTAAGTCCTAAAGCATAACCTAAGTCCTAAAGCATAATCTAATTCCTAAATCATACCTAAGTCCTAAAGCATATCTAAGTCCTAAAGCATACCTAAGTCCTAAATCATACCTAAGTCCTAAAGCATACCTAAGTCTTAAAGCATACCTAAGTCCTAAAGCATACCTAAGTCTTAAAGCATACCTAAGTCCTAATCATAACCTAAGTCCTAAATCATAACCTAAGTCCTAAATCATAACTAAGTCCTAAATCATAACTAAGTCCTAAAGCATATCTAAGTCCTAAATCATACGTAAGTCCTAAATCATGCCTAAGACCTAAGTAATAACCTAAGTCCTAAATCATACCTAAGTCCTAAATCATAACTAAGTCCTAAATCATACCTAAGTCCTAAATCTTTAGCTAAGTCCTAAATCATACGTAAGTCCTAAATCATAACCTAAGTCCTAAAGTATAACCTAAGTCCTAAAGCATAACGTAAGTCCTAAAGCATAACCTAAGTCCTAAAGTATAACATAAGTCCTAAAGCATAACCTAAGTCCTAAAGCATACCTAAGTCCTAAATCATACCTAAGTCCTAAAGCATATCTAAGTCCTAAATCATACCTAAGTCCTAAATCGTAACATAAGTCCTAAATCATAATCTAAGTCCTAAATCTTTAGCTAAGTCCTAAATCATATCTAAGTTCTAAAACATAACCTAAGTCCTAAATCATAATCTAAGTCCTAAATCTTTAGCTAAGTCCTAAATCATAACCTAAGTCCTAAATCATAACATAAGTCCTAAATCATAATCTAATTCCTAAATCTTTAGCTAAGTCCTAAATCATACCTAAGTCCTAAATCATAACCTAAGTCCTAAAGCATAACCTAAGTCCTAAATCATAATCTAAGTCCTAAATCATACCTAAGTCCTAAATCATAATCTAAGTTCTAAATCATACCAAAGAATTAAATCATAACCTAAGTCCTAATTCATAACATAAGTCCTAAAGCATAACCTAAGTACTAAATCATATTTATGTGCTAATTTATAACCTAAGTCCTAAAGCATAACCTAAGTAAAAAAGCATAACCTAAGTCCTAAATCATACCTAAGTCCTAAAGCATACCTAAGTCCTAAATCATACCTAAGTCCTAAAGCATACCTAAGTCCTAAAGCATACCTAAGTCTTAAATCATAACCTAAGTCCTAAATCATACCTAAGTCCTAAATCATTACCTAAGTCCTAATCATAACTTAAGTCCTAAATCATAACCTAAGTCCTAAAGCATACCTAAGTCCTAAATCATACCTAAGTCCTAAAGCATACCTAAGTCTTAAATCATAACCTAAGTCCTAAATCATACCTAAGTCCTAAATCATAACCTAAGTCCTAATCATAACCTATGTCTTAAATCATAACCTAAGTCCTAAATCATAACTAAGTCCTAAATCATAACTAAGTCCTAAATCATAATCTAAGTCCTAAATCTTTAGCTAAGTCCTAAATCATAACCTAAGACCTAATCATAACCTAAGTCCTAAATCATAACCTAAGTCCTAAAGCATAACCTAAGTCCTAAATCATAATCTAAGTCCTAAATCATACCTAAGTCCTAAAGCACATCTAAGTCCTAAATCATACCTAAGTCCTAAATCATAACCTAAGTCCTAAATCATAACCTAAGTCCTAAAGCATAACCTAAGTACTAAATCATAATCTAAGTCCTAAATCATAACCTAAGTCCTAAATCATACCTAAGTCCTAAAGCATAACCTAAGTACTAAATCATAACCTAAGTCCTAAATCATAACCTAACTCCTAAATCATAACCTAAGTCCTAAATCATAACCTAAGTCCTAAATCATAACCTAAGTCCTAAATCATACCTAAGTCCTAAATCATAATCTAAGTGCTAAATCATAATCTAAGTTCTAAATCATACCAAAGTCCTAAATCATAACCTAAGTCCTAATTCATAACATTAGTCCTAAATCATAACCTAAGTCCTAAAGCATAACCTAAGTACTAAATCATACAGAAGTCCTAAATCATAGCCTAAGTCCTAAACCATAACCTAAATCATAGCCTAAGTCCTAAATCATAACATAAGTCCTAAATCATAATCTAAGTCCTAAATCTTTAGCTAAGTCCTAAATCATACCTATGTCCTAAATCATAACCTAAGTCCTAAAGCATAACCTAAGTCCTAAAGCATAACCTAAGTCCTAAATCATACCTAAGTCCTCAAGCATACCTAAGTCCTAAAGCATACCTAAGTCCTAAACCATATCTAAGTCCTAAATCATAACATAAGTCCTAAATCATAACCTAAGTCCTAAATCATAACCTAAATCATAGCCTAAGTCCTAAATCATAACATAAGTCCTAAATCATATTTAAGTCCTAAAGCATAACCTAAGTCCTAAAGCATAACCTAAGTCCTAAATCATACCTAAGTCCTAAATCATACGTAAGTCCTAAATCATACCTAAGTCCTAAAGCATACCTAAGTCCTAAATCATATTTAAGTCCTAAATCATAATCTAAGTCCTAAATCTTTAGCTAAGTCCTAAATCATAACCTAAGTCCTAAATCATAACATAAGTCCTAAATCATAATCTAATTCCTAAATCTTTAGCTAAGTCCTAAATCATACCTAAGTCCTAAATCATAACCTAAGTCCTAAAGCATAACCTAAGTCCTAAATCATAATCTAAGTCCTAAATCATACCTAAGTCCTAAATCATAATCTAAGTTCTAAATCATACCAAAGAATTAAATCATAACCTAAGTCCTAATTCATAACATAAGTCCTAAAGCATAACCTAAGTACTAAATCATATTTATGTGCTAATTTATAACATAAGTCCTAAAGCATAACCTAAGTAAAAAAGCATAACCTAAGTCCTAAATCATACCTAAGTCCTAAAGCATACCTAAGTCCTAAATCATACCTAAGTCCTAAAGCATACCTAAGTCCTAAAGCATACCTAAGTCTTAAATCATAACCTAAGTCCTAAATCATACCTAAGTCCTAAATCATTACCTAAGTCCTAATCATAACTTAAGTCCTAAATCATAACCTAAGTCCTAAAGCATACCTAAGTCCTAAATCATACCTAAGTCCTAAAGCATACCTAAGTCTTAAATCATAACCTAAGTCCTAAATCATACCTAAGTCCTAAAGCATAACCTAAGTCCTAAAGCATAATCTAATTCCTAAATCATACCTAAGTCCTAAAGCATATCTAAGTCCTAAAGCATACCTAAGTCCTAAATCATACCTAAGTCCTAAAGCATACCTAAGTCTTAAAGCATACCTAAGTCCTAAAGCATACCTAAGTCTTAAAGCATACCTAAGTCCTAATCATAACCTAAGTCCTAAATCATAACCTAAGTCCTAAATCATAACTAAGTCCTAAATCATAACTAAGTCCTAAAGCATATCTAAGTCCTAAATCATACGTAAGTCCTAAATCATGCCTAAGACCTAAGTAATAACCTAAGTCCTAAATCATACCTAAGTCCTAAATCATAACTAAGTCCTAAATCATACCTAAGTCCTAAATCTTTAGCTAAGTCCTAAATCATACGTAAGTCCTAAATCATAACCTAAGTCCTAAAGTATAACCTAAGTCCTAAAGCATAACGTAAGTCCTAAAGCATAACCTAAGTCCTAAAGTATAACATAAGTCCTAAAGCATAACCTAAGTCCTAAAGCATACCTAAGTCCTAAATCATACCTAAGTCCTAAAGCATATCTAAGTCCTAAATCATACCTAAGTCCTAAATCGTAACATAAGTCCTAAATCATAATCTAAGTCCTAAATCTTTAGCTAAGTCCTAAATCATATCTAAGTTCTAAAACATAACCTAAAGCATAACCTAAGTCCTAAATCATAATCTAAGTGCTAAATCTTTAGCTAAGTCCTAAATCATAACCTAAGTCCTAAATCATAACATAAGTCCTAAATCATAATCTAATTCCTAAATCTTTAGCTAAGTCCTAAATCATACCTAAGTCCTAAATCATAACCTAAGTCCTAAAGCATAACCTAAGTCCTAAATCATAATCTAAGTCCTAAATCATACCTAAGTCCTAAATCATAATCTAAGTTCTAAATCATACCAAAGAATTAAATCATAACCTAAGTCCTAATTCATAACATAAGTCCTAAAGCATAACCTAAGTACTAAATCATATTTATGTGCTAATTTATAACCTAAGTCCTAAAGCATAACCTAAGTAAAAAAGCATAACCTAAGTCCTAAATCATACCTAAGTCCTAAAGCATACCTAAGTCCTAAATCATACCTAAGTCCTAAAGCATACCTAAGTCCTAAAGCATACCTAAGTCTTAAATCATAACCTAAGTCCTAAATCATACCTAAGTCCTAATCATAACCTATGTCTTAAATCATAACCTAAGTCCTCAATCATAACTTAAGTCCTAAATCATAACATAAGTCCTAAATCATAATCTAATTCCTAAATCTTTAGCTAAGTCCTAAATCATACCTAAGTCCTAAATCATAACCTAAGTCCTAAAGCATAACCTAAGTCCTAAATCATACTTAAGTCCTAAATCATAATCTAAGTCCTAAATCTTTAGCTAAGTCCTAAATCATACGTAAGACCTAAATCATAACCTAAGTCCTAAATCATAACCTAAGTCCTAAAGTATAACCTAAGTCCTAAAGCATAACCTAAGTCCTAAAGCCTAACCTAAGTCCTAAAGCATAACCTAAGTCATAAAGCATAACCTAAGTCCTAAATCAAAATCTAATTCCTAAATCATACCTAAGTCCTAAAGCATATCTAAGTCCTAAAGCATACCTAAGTCCTAAAGCATACCTAAGTCCTAAAGCATACCTAAGTCTTAAAGCATACCTAAGTCCTAATCATAACCTAAGTCCTAAATCATAACCTAAGTCCTAAATCATAACTAAGTCCTAAATCATAACTAAGTCCTAAAGCATATCTAAGTCCTAAATCATACGTAAGTCCTAAATCATGCCTAAGTCCTAAGTAATAACCTAAGTCCTAAATCATACCTAAGTCCTAAATCATAACCTAAGTCCTAAATCATACTTAAGTCCTAAATCATAACCTAAGTCCTAAATCATAACCTAAGTCCTAAAGCATAACCTAAGTCCTAAATCATAATCTAATTCCTAAATCATACCTAAGTCCTAAAGCATACCTAAGTCTTAAAGCATACCTAAGTCCTAATCATAACCTAAGTCCTAAATCATAACCTAAGTCCTAAATCATAACCTAAGTCCTAAAGCATAACCTAAGTCCTAAATCATACTTAAGTCCTAAATCATAACCTAAGTCCTAAATCATACTTAAGTCCTAAATCATAATCTAAGTCCTAAATCTTTAGCTAAGTCCTAAATCATACGTAAGTCCTAAATCATAACCTAAGTCCTAAATCATAACCTAAGTCCTAAAGTATAACCTAAGTCCTAAAGCATAACCTAAGTCCTAAAGCATAACCTAAGTCCTAAAGCATAACCTAAGTCCTAAATCATAATCTAATTCCTAAATCATACCTAAGTCCTAAAGCATATCTAAGTCCTAAATCATACGTAAGTCCTAAATCATGCCTAAGTCCTAAGTAATAACCTAAGTCCTAAATCATACCTAAGTCCTAAAGCATAACCTAAGTCCTAAATCATAACATAAGTCCTAAATCATAATCTAATTCCTAAAATTTTAGCTAAGTCCTAAATCATACCTAAGTCCTAAATCATAACCTAAGTCCTAAAGCATAACCTAAGTCCTAAATCATACTTAAGTCCTAAATCATAATCTAAGTCCTAAATCTTTAGCTAAGTCCTAAATCATACGTAAGTCCTAAATCATAATCTAAGTCCTAAATCATAACCTAAGTCCTAAAGTATAACCTAAGTCCTAAAGTATAACGTAAGTCCTAAAGCATAACCTAAGTCCTAAAGCATAACCTAAGTCCTAAAGCATAACCTAAGTCCTAAAGCATACCTAAGTCCTAAATCATACCTAAGTCCTAAATCTTTAGCTAAGTCCTAAATCGTAACATAAGTCCTAAATCATAATCTAAGTCCTAAATCTTTAGCTAAGTCCTAAATCATACCTAAGTCCTAAATCATAACCTAAGTCCTAAATCATACCTAAATCCTAATGCATATCTAAGTCCTAAATCATACCTAAGTCCTAAGTAATAACCTAAGTCCTAAATCATACCTAAGTCCTAAAGCATAACCTAAGTCCTAAATCATAACTTAAGTCCTAAATCATAACATAAGTCCTAAATCATAATCTAATTCCTAAATCTTTATCTAAGTCCTAAATCATACCTAAGTCCTAAATCATAACCTAAGTCCTAAAGCATAACCTAAGTCCTAAATCATACTTAAGTCCTAAATCATAATCTAAGTCCTAAAACTTTAGCTAAGTCCTAAATCATACCTAAGTCTTAAAGCATACCTAAGTCCTAAAGCATACCTAAGTCTTAAAGCATACCTAAGTCCTAATTCATACCTAAGTCCTAAAGCATACCTAAGTCCTAAAGCATACCTAAGTCTTAAAGCATACCTAAGTCCTAAAGCATACCTAAGTCTTAAAGCATACCTAAGTCCTAATCATAACCTAAGTCCTAAATCATAACCTAAGTCCTAAATCATAACTAAGTACTAAATCATAACTAAGTCCTAAAGCATATCTAAGTCCTAAATCATACGTAAGTCCTAAATCATGCCTAAGTCCTAAGTAATAACCTAAGTCCTAAATCATACCTAAGTCCTAAAGCATAACCTAAGTCCTAAATCATAACCTAAGTCCTAAATCATAACATAAGTCCTAAATCATACTTAAGTCCTAAATCATAATCTAAGTCCTAAATCTTTAGCTAAGTCCTAAATCATACGTAAGTCCTAAATCATAACCTAAGTCCTAAATCATAACTAAGTCCTAAAGCATATCTAAGTCCTAAATCATTCGTAAGTCCTAAATCATGCCTAAGTCCTAAGAAATAACCTAAGTCCTAAATCATACCTAAGTCCTAAAGCATAACCTAAGTCCTAAATCATAACCTAAGTCATAAAGCATAACCTAAGTCCTAAATCATAACTTAAGTCCTAAATCATAACATAAGTCCTAAATCATAATCTAATTCCTAAATCTTTAGCTAAGTCCTAAATCATACCTAAGTCCTAAATCATAACCTAAGTCCTAAAGCATAACCTAAGTCCTAAATCATAACTTAAGTCCTAAATCATAACCTAAGTCCTAAATCATAACTTAAGTCCTAAATCGTAACATAAGTCCTAAATCATAATCTAAGTCCTAAATCTTTAGCTAAGTCCTAAATCATACCTAAGTCCTAAATCATAACCTAAGTCCTAATGCATATCTAAGTCCTAAATCATACGTAAGTCCTAAATCATACCTAAGTCCTAAGTAATAACCTAAGTCCTAAATCATACCTAAGTCCTAAAGCATAACCTAAGTCCTAAATCATAACTTAAGTCCTAAATCATAACATAAGTCCTAAATCATAATCTAATTCCTAAATCTTTAGCTAAGTCCTAAATCATACCTAAGTCCTAAATCATAACCTAAGTCCTAAAGCATAACCTAAGTCCTAAATCATACTTAAGTCCTAAATCATAATCTAAGTCCTAAAACTTTAGCTAAGTCCTAAATCATACGTAAGTCCTAAATCATAACCCAAGTCCTAAATCATAACCTAAGTCCTAAAGTATAACCTAAGTCCTGAAGCATAACCTAAGTCTTAAAGCATAACCTAAGTCCTAAAGCATAACCTAAGTCATAAAGCATAACCTAAGTCCTAAATCATAATCTAATTCCTAAATCATAGACTAAGTACTAAAGCATATCTAAGTCCTAAAGCATACCTAAGTCCTAATTCATACCTAAGTCCTAAAGCATACCTAAGTCCTAAAGCATACCTAAGTCTTAAAGCATACCTAAGTCCTAAAGCATACCTAAGTCTTAAAGCATACCTAAGTCCTAATCATAACCTAAGTCCTAAATCATAACCTAAGTCCTAAATCATAACTAAGTACTAAATCATAACTAAGTCCTAAAGCATATCTAAGTCCTAAATCATACGTAAGTCCTAAATCATGCCTAAGTCCTAAGTAATAACCTAAGTCCTAAATCATAACCTAAGTCCTAAATCATAACATAAGTCCTAAATCATACTTAAGTCCTAAATCATAATCTAAGTCCTAAATCTTTAGCTAAGTCCTAAATCATACGTAAGTCCTAAATCATAACCTAAGTCCTAAAGCATACCTAAGTCTTAAAGCATACCTAAGTCCTAATCATAACCTAAGTCCTAAATCATAACCTAAGTCCTAAATCATAACTAAGTCCTAAAGCATATCTAAGTCCTAAATCATACGTAAGTCCTAAATCATGCCTAAGTCCTAAGTAATAACCTAAGTCCTAAATCATACCTAAGTCCTAAAGCATAACCTAAGTCCTAAATCATAACCTAAGTCATAAAGCATAACCTAAGTCCTAAATCATAACTTAAGTCCTAAATCATAACATAAGTCCTAAATCATAATCTAATTCCTAAATCTTTAGCTAAGTCCTAAATCATACCTAAGTCCTAAATCATAACCTAAGTCCTAAAGCATAACCTAAGTCCTAAATCATAACATAAGTCCTAAATCATACTTAAGTCCTAAATCATAATCTAAGTCCTAAATCTTTAGCTAAGTCTTAAATCATATGTAAGTCCTAAATCATAACCTAAGTCCTAAAGCATACCTAAGTCTTAAAGCATACCTAAGTCCTAATCATAACCTAAGTCCTAAATCATAACCTAAGTCCTAAATCATAACTAAGTCCTAAATCATAACTAAGTCCTAAAGCATATCTAAGTCCTAAATCATACCTAAGTCCTAAAGCATAACCTAAGTCCTAAATCATAACCTAAGTCCTAAATCATAACATAAGTCCTAAATCATAATGTAATTCCTAAATCTTTAGCTAAGTCCTAAATCATACCTAAGTCCTAAATCATAACCTAAGTCCTAAATCATAACATAAGTCCTAAATCATAACGTAATTCCTAAATCTTTAGCTAAGTCCTAAATCATACCTAAGTCCTAAATCATACCTAAGTCCTAAAGCATAACCTAAGTCCTAAATCATAACCTAAGTCCTAAATCATAACCTAAGTCCTAAAGCATAACCTAAGTCCTAAAGCATAACCTAAGTCCTAAAGCATAACCTAAGTCCTAAAGCATAACCTAAGTCTAAAGCATAACATAAGTCCTAAAGCATAACATAAGTCCTAAAGCATAACACAAGTCCTAAAGCATAACACAAGTCCTAAAGCATAACATAAGTCCTAAAGCATAACCTAAGTCCTAAAGCATAACCTAAGTCCTAAAGCATAACCTAAGTCCTAAATCATACTTAAGTCCTAAATCATAATCTAAGTCCTAAATCTTTAGCTAAGTCCTAAATCATACGTAAGTCCTAAATCATAACCTAAGTCCTAAATCATAACTAAGTCCTAAAGCATATCTAAGTCCTAAATCATACGTAAGTCCTAAATCATGCCTAAGTCCTAAGTAATAACCTAAGTCCTAAATCATACCTAAGTCCTAAATCATAACCTAAGTCCTAAAGCATAACCTAAGTCCTAAATCATACTTAAGTCCTAAATCATAACCTAAGTCCTAAAGCATAACCTAAGTCCTAAATCATACTTAAGTCCTAAATCATAATCTAAGTCCTAAATCTTTAGCTAAGTCCTAAATCATACGTAAGTCCTAAATCATAACCTAAGTCCTAAATCATAACCTAAGTCCTAAAGTATAACCTAAGTCCTAAAGCATAACCTAAGTCCTAAAGCATAACCTAAGTCCTAAATCATACCTAAGTCCTAAATCATACCTAAGTCCTAAAGCATAACCTAAGTCCTAAATCATACTTAAGTCCTAAATCATAATCTAAGTCCTAAATCTTTAGCTAAGTCCTAAATCATACGTAAGTCCTAAATCATAACCTAAGTCCTAAAGCATAACCTAAGTCATAAAGCATAACCTAAGTCCTAAATCATAATCTAATTCCTAAATCATACCTAAGTCCTAAAGTATATCTAAGTCCTAAAGTATACCTAAGTCCTAAATCATACCTAAGTCCTAAAGCATAACCTAAGTCCTAAATCATAACTAAGTCGTAAATCATAACTAAGTCCTAAAGCATATCTAAGTCCTAAATCATACGTAAGTCCTAAATCATGCCTAAGTCCTAAGTAATAACCTAAGTCCTAAATCATACCTAAGTCCTAAAGCATAACCTAAGTCCTAAATCATAACATAAGTCCTAAATCATACTTAAGTCCTAAATCATAATCTAAGTCCTAAATCTTTAGCTAAGTCTTAAATCATAACCTAAGTCCTAAATCATAACCTAAGTCCTAAATCATAACCTAAGTCCTAAAGTATAACCTAAGTCCTAAAGCATAACCTAAGTCCTAAAGCATAACCTAAGTCCTAAATCATACCTAAGTCCTAAATCATACCTAAGTCCTAAAGCATAACCTAAGTCCTAAATCATACTTAAGTCCTAAATCATAATCTAAGTCCTAAATCTTTAGCTAAGTCCTAAATCTTACGTAAGTCCTAAATCATAACCTAAGTCCTAAAGCATAACCTAAGTCATAAAGCATAACCTAAGTCCTAAATCATAATCTAATTCCTAAATCATACCTAAGTCCTAAAGTATATCTAAGTCCTAAAGTATACCTAAGTCCTAAATCATACCTAAGTCCTAAAGCATAACCTAAGTCCTAAATCATAACTAAGTCGTAAATCATAACTAAGTCCTAAAGCATATCTAAGTCCTAAATCATACGTAAGTCCTAAATCATGCCTAAGTCCTAAGTAATAACCTAAGTCCTAAATCATACCTAAGTCCTAAAGCATAACCTAAGTCCTAAATCATAACATAAGTCCTAAATCATACTTAAGTCCTAAATCATAATCTAAGTCCTAAATCTTTAGCTAAGTCTTAAATCATAACCTAAGTCCTAAATCATAACCTAAGTCCTAAAGCATACCTAAGTCTTAAAGCATACCTAAGTCCTAATCATAACCTAAGTCCTAAATCATAACCTAAGTCCTAAATCATAACTAAGTCCTAAATCATAACTAAGTCCTAAAGCATATCTAAGTCCTAAATCATACCTAAGTCCTAAAGCATAACCTAAGTCCTCAATCATAACCTAAGTCCTAAATCATAACATAAGTCCTAAATCATAATGTAATTCCTAAATCTTTAGCTAAGTCCTAAATCATACCTAAGTCCTAAATCATACCTAAGTCCTAAAGCATAACCTAAGTCCTAAATCATAACCTAAGTCCTAAAGCATAACCTAAGTCCTAAAGCATAACCTAAGTCCTAAAGCATAACCTAAGTCCTAAAGCATAACCTAAGTCCTAAAGCATAACCTAAGTCCTAAAGCATAACACAAGTCCTAAAGCATAACACAAGTCCTAAAGCATAACACAAGTCCTAAAGCATAACCTAAGTCCTAAAGCATAACCTAAGTCCTAAATCATAACCTAAGTCCTAAATCATAACCTAAGTCCTAAATCATACTTAAGTCCTAAATCATAATCTAAGTCCTAAATCTTTAGCTAAGTCCTAAATCATACGTAAGTCCTAAATCATAACCTAAGTCCTAAAGCATACCTAAGTCTTAAAGCATACCTAAGTCCTAATCATAACCTAAGTCCTAAATCATAACCTAAGTCCTAAATCATAACTAAGTCCTAAAGCATATCTAAGTCCTAAATCATACGTAAGTCCTAAATCATGCCTAAGTCCTAAGTAATAACCTAAGTCCTAAATCATACCTAAGTCCTAAAGCATAACCTAAGTCCTAAATCATAACCTAAGTCATAAAGCATAACCTAAGTCCTAAAGCATAACTTAAGTCCTAAATCATAACATAAGTCCTAAATCATAATCTAATTCCTAAATCTTTAGCTAAGTCCTAAATCATACCTAAGTCCTAAATCATAACCTAAGTCCTAAAGCATAACCTAAGTCCTAAATCATAACATAAGTCCTAAATCATACTTAAGTCCTAAATCATAATCTAAGTCCTAAATCTTTAGCTAAGTCTTAAATCATATGTAAGTCCTAAATCATAACCTAAGTCCTAAAGCATACCTAAGTCTTAAAGCATACCTAAGTCCTAATCATAACCTAAGTCCTAAAGCATATCTAAGTCCTAAATCATACCTAAGTCCTAAAGCATAACCTAAGTCCTAAATCATAACCTAAGTCCTAAATCATAACATAAGTCCTAAATCATAATGTAATTCCTAAATCTTTAGCTAAGTCCTAAATCATACCTAAGTCCTAAATCATAACCTAAGTCCTAAATCATAACATAAGTCCTAAATCATAACGTAATTCCTAAATCTTTAGCTAAGTCCTAAATCATACCTAAGTCCTAAATCATACGTAAGTCCTAAAGCATAACCTAAGTCCTAAATCATAACCTAAGTCCTAAATCATAACCTAAGTCCTAAAGCATAACCTAAGTCCTAAAGCATAACCTAAGTCCTAAAGCATAACCTAAGTCCTAAAGCATAACCTAAGTCCTAAAGCATAACACAAGTCCTAAAGCATAACACAAGTCCTAAAGCATAACACAAGTCCTAAAGCATAACCTAAGTCCTAAAGCATAACCTAAGTCCTAAATCATAACCTAAGTCCTAAATCATAACCTAAGTCCTAAATCATACTTAAGTCCTAAATCATAATCTAAGTCCTAAATCTTTAGCTAAGTCCTAAATCATACGTAAGTCCTAAATCATAACCTAAGTCCTAAAGCATACCTAAGTCTTAAAGCATACCTAAGTCCTAATCATAACCTAAGTCCTAAATCATAACCTAAGTCCTAAATCATAACTAAGTCCTAAAGCATATCTAAGTCCTAAATCATACGTAAGTCCTAAATCATGCCTAAGTCCTAAGTAATAACCTAAGTCCTAAATCATACCTAAGTCCTAAAGCATAACCTAAGTCCTAAATCATAACCTAAGTCATAAAGCATAACCTAAGTCCTAAAGCATAACTTAAGTCCTAAATCATAACATAAGTCCTAAATCATAATCTAATTCCTAAATCTTTAGCTAAGTCCTAAATCATACCTAAGTCCTAAATCATAACCTAAGTCCTAAAGCATAACCTAAGTCCTAAATCATAACATAAGTCCTAAATCATACTTAAGTCCTAAATCATAATCTAAGTCCTAAATCTTTAGCTAAGTCTTAAATCATATGTAAGTCCTAAATCATAACCTAAGTCCTAAAGCATACCTAAGTCTTAAAGCATACCTAAGTCCTAATCATAACCTAAGTCCTAAAGCATATCTAAGTCCTAAATCATACCTAAGTCCTAAAGCATAACCTAAGTCCTAAATCATAACCTAAGTCCTAAATCATAACATAAGTCCTAAATCATAATGTAATTCCTAAATCTTTAGCTAAGTCCTAAATCATACCTAAGTCCTAAATCATAACCTAAGTCCTAAATCATAACATAAGTCCTAAATCATAACGTAATTCCTAAATCTTTAGCTAAGTCCTAAATCATACCTAAGTCCTAAATCATACGTAAGTCCTAAAGCATAACCTAAGTCCTAAATCATAACCTAAGTCCTAAATCATAACCTAAGTCCTAAAGCATAACCTAAGTCCTAAAGCATAACCTAAGTCCTAAAGCATAACCTAAGTCCTAAAGCATAACCTAAGTCTAAAGCATAACATAAGTCCTAAAGCATAACATAAGTCCTAAAGCATAACACAAGTCCTAAAGCATAACACAAGTCCTAAAGCATAACACAAGTCCTAAAGCATAACACAAGTCCTAAAGCATAACACAAGTCCTAAAGCATAACCTAAGTCCTAAAGCATAACCTAAGTCCTAAAGCATAACCTAAGTCCTAAATCATACTTAAGTCCTAAATCATAATCTAAGTCCTAAATCTTTAGCTAAGTCCTAAATCATACGTAAGTCCTAAATCATAACCTAAGTCCTAAATCATAACTAAGTCCTAAAGCATATCTAAGTCCTAAATCATACGTAAGTCCTAAATCATGCCTAAGTCCTAAGTAATAACCTAAGTCCTAAATCATACCTAAGTCCTAAATCATAACCTAAGTCCTAAAGCATAACCTAAGTCCTAAATCATACTTAAGTCCTAAATCATAACCTAAGTCCTAAAGCATAACCTAAGTCCTAAATCATACTTAAGTCCTAAATCATAATCTAAGTCCTAAATCATAATCTAAGTCCTAAATCTTTAGCTAAGTCCTAAATCATACGTAAGTCCTAAATCATAACCTAAGTCCTAAATCATAACCTAAGTCCTAAAGTATAACCTAAGTCCTAAAGCATAACCTAAGTCCTAAAGCATAACCTAAGTCCTAAATCATACCTAAGTCCTAAATCATAACCTAAGTCCTAAATCATAACCTAAGTCCTAAATCTTTAGCTAAGTCCTAAATCATACGTAAGTCCTAAATCATAACCTAAGTCCTAAAGCATAACCTAAGTCATAAAGCATAACCTAAGTCCTAAATCATAATCTAATTCCTAAATCATACCTAAGTCCTAAAGTATATCTAAGTCCTAAAGTATACCTAAGTCCTAAATCATACCTAAGTCCTAAAGCATACCTAAGTCTTAAAGCATACCTAAGTCCTAATCATAACCTAAGTCCTAAATCATAACCTAAGTCATAAAGCATAACCTAAGTCCTAAATCATAATCTAATTCCTAAATCATAGACTAAGTCCTAAAGCATATCTAAGTCCTAAAGCATACCTAAGTCCTAATTCATACCTAAGTCCTAAAGCATACCTAAGTCCTAAAGCATACCTAAGTCTTAAAGCATACCTAAGTCCTAAAGCATACCTAAGTCTTAAAGCATACCTAAGTCCTAATCATAACCTAAGTCCTAAATCATAACCTAAGTCCTAAATCATAACTAAGTACTAAATCATAACTAAGTCCTAAAGCATATCTAAGTCCTAAATCATACGTAAGTCCTAAATCATGCCTAAGTCCTAAGTAATAACCTAAGTCCTAAATCATACCTAAGTCCTAAAGCATAACCTAAGTCCTAAATCATAACCTAAGTCCTAAATCATAACATAAGTCCTAAATCATACTTAAGTCCTAAATCATAACCTAAGTCCTAAATCATAACTAAGTCCTAAATCATAACTAAGTCCTAAAGCATATCTAAGTCCTAAATCATACCTAAGTCCTAAAGCATAACCTAAGTCCTAAATCATAACCTAAGTCCTAAATCATAACATAAGTCCTAAATCATAATGTAATTCCTAAATCTTTAGCTAAGTCCTAAATCATACCTAAGTCCTAAATCATAACCTAAGTCCTAAATCATAACATAAGTCCTAAATCATAACGTAATTCCTAAATCTTTAGCTAAGTCCTAAATCATACCTAAGTCCTAAATCATACCTAAGTCCTAAAGCATAACCTAAGTCCTAAATCATAACCTAAGTCCTAAAGCATAACCTAAGTCCTAAAGCATAACCTAAGTCCTAAAGCATAACCTAAGTCCTAAAGCATAACCTAAGTCTAAAGCATAACATAAGTCCTAAAGCATAACATAAGTCCTAAAGCATAACACAAGTCCTAAAGCATAACACAAGTCCTAAAGCATAACATAAGTCCTAAAGCATAACCTAAGTCCTAAAGCATAACCTAAGTCCTAAAGCATAACCTAAGTCCTAAATCATACTTAAGTCCTAAATCATAATCTAAGTCCTAAATCTTTAGCTAAGTCCTAAATCATACGTAAGTCCTAAATCATAACCTAAGTCCTAAATCATAACTAAGTCCTAAAGCATATCTAAGTCCTAAATCATACGTAAGTCCTAAATCATGCCTAAGTCCTAAGTAATAACCTAAGTCCTAAATCATACCTAAGTCCTAAATCATAACCTAAGTCCTAAAGCATAACCTAAGTCCTAAATCATACTTAAGTCCTAAATCATAACCTAAGTCCTAAAGCATAACCTAAGTCCTAAATCATACTTAAGTCCTAAATCATAATCTAAGTCCTAAATCTTTAGCTAAGTCCTAAATCATACGTAAGTCCTAAATCATAACCTAAGTCCTAAAGCATAACCTAAGTCATAAAGCATAACCTAAGTCCTAAATCATAATCTAATTCCTAAATCATACCTAAGTCCTAAAGTATATCTAAGTCCTAAAGTATACCTAAGTCCTAATCATAACCTAAGTCCTAAATCATAACCTAAGTCCTAAATCATAACCTAAGTCCTAAAGTATAACCTAAGTCCTAAAGCATAACCTAAGTCCTAAAGCCTAACCTAAGTCCTAAAGCATAACCTAAGTCATAAAGCATAACCTAAGTCCTAAATCAAAATCTAATTCCTAAATCATACCTAAGTCCTAAAGCATATCTAAGTCCTAAAGCATACCTAAGTCCTAAAGCATACCTAAGTCCTAAAGCATACCTAAGTCTTAAAGCATACCTAAGTCCTAATCATAACCTAAGTCCTAAATCATAACCTAAGTCCTAAATCATAACTAAGTCCTAAATCATAACTAAGTCCTAAAGCATATCTAAGTCCTAAATCATACGTAAGTCCTAAATCATGCCTAAGTCCTAAGTAATAACCTAAGTCCTAAATCATACCTAAGTCCTAAATCATAACCTAAGTCCTAAATCATACTTAAGTCCTAAATCATAACCTAAGTCCTAAATCATAACCTAAGTCCTAAAGCATAACCTAAGTCCTAAATCATAATCTAATTCCTAAATCATACCTAAGTCCTAAAGCATACCTAAGTCTTAAAGCATACCTAAGTCCTAATCATAACCTAAGTCCTAAATCATAACCTAAGTCCTAAATCATAACCTAAGTCCTAAAGCATAACCTAAGTCCTAAATCATACTTAAGTCCTAAATCATAACCTAAGTCCTAAATCATACTTAAGTCCTAAATCATAATCTAAGTCCTAAATCTTTAGCTAAGTCCTAAATCATACGTAAGTCCTAAATCATAACCTAAGTCCTAAAGTATAACCTAAGTCCTAAAGCATAACCTAAGTCCTAAAGCATAACCTAAGTCCTAAAGCATAACCTAAGTCCTAAATCATAATCTAATTCCTAAATCATACCTAAGTCCTAAAGCATATCTAAGTCCTAAATCATACGTAAGTCCTAAATCATGCCTAAGACCTAAGTAATAACCTAAGTCCTAAATCATACCTAAGTCCTAAAGCATAACCTAAGTCCTAAATCATAACATAAGTCCTAAATCATAATCTAATTCCTAAAATTTTAGCTAAGTCCTAAATCATACCTAAGTCCTAAATCATAACCTAAGTCCTAAAGCATAACCTAAGTCCTAAATCATACTTAAGTCCTAAATCATAATCTAAGTCCTAAATCTTTAGCTAAGTCCTAAATCATACGTAAGTCCTAAATCATAATCTAAGTCCTAAATCATAACCTAAGTCCTAAAGTATAACCTAAGTCCTAAAGTATAACGTAAGTCCTAAAGCATAACCTAAGTCCTAAAGCATAACCTAAGTCCTAAAGCATAACCTAAGTCCTAAAGCATACCTAAGTCCTAAATCATACCTAAGTCCTAAATCTTTAGCTAAGTCCTAAATCGTAACATAAGTCCTAAATCATAATCTAAGTCCTAAATCTTTAGCTAAGTCCTAAATCATACCTAAGTCCTAAATCATAACCTAAGTCCTAAATCATACCTAAATCCTAATGCATATCTAAGTCCTAAATCATACCTAAGTCCTAAGTAATAACCTAAGTCCTAAATCATACCCTAAGTCCTAAAGCATAACCTAAGTCCTAAATCATAACTTAAGTCCTAAATCATAACATAAGTCCTAAATCATAATCTAATTCCTAAATCTTTATCTAAGTCCTAAATCATACCTAAGTCCTAAATCATAACCTAAGTCCTAAAGCATAACCTAAGTCCTAAATCATACTTAAGTCCTAAATCATAATCTAAGTCCTAAAACTTTAGCTAAGTCCTAAATCATACCTAAGTCTTAAAGCATACCTAAGTCCTAAAGCATACCTAAGTCTTAAAGCATACCTAAGTCCTAATTCATACCTAAGTCCTAAAGCATACCTAAGTCCTAAAGCATACCTAAGTCTTAAAGCATACCTAAGTCCTAAAGCATACCTAAGTCTTAAAGCATACCTAAGTCCTAATCATAACCTAAGTCCTAAATCATAACCTAAGTCCTAAATCATAACTAAGTACTAAATCATAACTAAGTCCTAAAGCATATCTAAGTCCTAAATCATACGTAAGTCCTAAATCATGCCTAAGTCCTAAGTAATAACCTAAGTCCTAAATCATACCTAAGTCCTAAAGCATAACCTAAGTCCTAAATCATAACCTAAGTCCTAAATCATAACATAAGTCCTAAATCATACTTAAGTCCTAAATCATAATCTAAGTCCTAAATCTTTAGCTAAGTCCTAAATCATACGTAAGTCCTAAATCATAACCTAAGTCCTAAATCATAACTAAGTCCTAAAGCATATCTAAGTCCTAAATCATTCGTAAGTCCTAAATCATGCCTAAGTCCTAAGAAATAACCTAAGTCCTAAATCATACCTAAGTCCTAAAGCATAACCTAAGTCCTAAATCATAACCTAAGTCATAAAGCATAACCTAAGTCCTAAATCATAACTTAAGTCCTAAATCATAACATAAGTCCTAAATCATAATCTAATTCCTAAATCTTTAGCTAAGTCCTAAATCATACCTAAGTCCTAAATCATAACCTAAGTCCTAAAGCATAACCTAAGTCCTAAATCATAACTTAAGTCCTAAATCATAACCTAAGTCCTAAATCATAACTTAAGTCCTAAATCGTAACATAAGTCCTAAATCATAATCTAAGTCCTAAATCTTTAGCTAAGTCCTAAATCATACCTAAGTCCTAAATCATAACCTAAGTCCTAATGCATATCTAAGTCCTAAATCATACGTAAGTCCTAAATCATACCTAAGTCCTAAGTAATAACCTAAGTCCTAAATCATACCTAAGTCCTAAAGCATAACCTAAGTCCTAAATCATAACTTAAGTCCTAAATCATAACATAAGTCCTAAATCATAATCTAATTCCTAAATCTTTAGCTAAGTCCTAAATCATACCTAAGTCCTAAATCATAACCTAAGTCCTAAAGCATAACCTAAGTCCTAAATCATACTTAAGTCCTAAATCATAATCTAAGTCCTAAAACTTTAGCTAAGTCCTAAATCATACGTAAGTCCTAAATCATAACCCAAGTCCTAAATCATAACCTAAGTCCTAAAGTATAACCTAAGTCCTGAAGCATAACCTAAGTCTTAAAGCATAACCTAAGTCCTAAAGCATAACCTAAGTCATAAAGCATAACCTAAGTCCTAAATCATAATCTAATTCCTAAATCATAGACTAAGTACTAAAGCATATCTAAGTCCTAAAGCATACCTAAGTCCTAATTCATACCTAAGTCCTAAAGCATACCTAAGTCCTAAAGCATACCTAAGTCTTAAAGCATACCTAAGTCCTAAAGCATACCTAAGTCTTAAAGCATACCTAAGTCCTAATCATAACCTAAGTCCTAAATCATAACCTAAGTCCTAAATCATAACTAAGTACTAAATCATAACTAAGTCCTAAAGCATATCTAAGTCCTAAATCATACGTAAGTCCTAAATCATGCCTAAGTCCTAAGTAATAACCTAAGTCCTAAATCATAACCTAAGTCCTAAATCATAACATAAGTCCTAAATCATACTTAAGTCCTAAATCATAATCTAAGTCCTAAATCTTTAGCTAAGTCCTAAATCATACGTAAGTCCTAAATCATAACCTAAGTCCTAAAGCATACCTAAGTCTTAAAGCATACCTAAGTCCTAATCATAACCTAAGTCCTAAATCATAACCTAAGTCCTAAATCATAACTAAGTCCTAAAGCATATCTAAGTCCTAAATCATACGTAAGTCCTAAATCATGCCTAAGTCCTAAGTAATAACCTAAGTCCTAAATCATACCTAAGTCCTAAAGCATAACCTAAGTCCTAAATCATAACCTAAGTCATAAAGCATAACCTAAGTCCTAAATCATAACTTAAGTCCTAAATCATAACATAAGTCCTAAATCATAATCTAATTCCTAAATCTTTAGCTAAGTCCTAAATCATACCTAAGTCCTAAATCATAACCTAAGTCCTAAAGCATAACCTAAGTCCTAAATCATAACATAAGTCCTAAATCATACTTAAGTCCTAAATCATAATCTAAGTCCTAAATCTTTAGCTAAGTCTTAAATCATATGTAAGTCCTAAATCATAACCTAAGTCCTAAAGCATACCTAAGTCTTAAAGCATACCTAAGTCCTAATCATAACCTAAGTCCTAAATCATAACCTAAGTCCTAAATCATAACTAAGTCCTAAATCATAACTAAGTCCTAAAGCATATCTAAGTCCTAAATCATACCTAAGTCCTAAAGCATAACCTAAGTCCTAAATCATAACCTAAGTCCTAAATCATAACATAAGTCCTAAATCATAATGTAATTCCTAAATCTTTAGCTAAGTCCTAAATCATACCTAAGTCCTAAATCATAACCTAAGTCCTAAATCATAACATAAGTCCTAAATCATAACGTAATTCCTAAATCTTTAGCTAAGTCCTAAATCATACCTAAGTCCTAAATCATACCTAAGTCCTAAAGCATAACCTAAGTCCTAAATCATAACCTAAGTCCTAAATCATAACCTAAGTCCTAAAGCATAACCTAAGTCCTAAAGCATAACCTAAGTCCTAAAGCATAACCTAAGTCCTAAAGCATAACCTAAGTCTAAAGCATAACATAAGTCCTAAAGCATAACATAAGTCCTAAAGCATAACACAAGTCCTAAAGCATAACACAAGTCCTAAAGCATAACATAAGTCCTAAAGCATAACCTAAGTCCTAAAGCATAACCTAAGTCCTAAAGCATAACCTAAGTCCTAAATCATACTTAAGTCCTAAATCATAATCTAAGTCCTAAATCTTTAGCTAAGTCCTAAATCATACGTAAGTCCTAAATCATAACCTAAGTCCTAAATCATAACTAAGTCCTAAAGCATATCTAAGTCCTAAATCATACGTAAGTCCTAAATCATGCCTAAGTCCTAAGTAATAACCTAAGTCCTAAATCATACCTAAGTCCTAAATCATAACCTAAGTCCTAAAGCATAACCTAAGTCCTAAATCATACTTAAGTCCTAAATCATAACCT
This sequence comes from Glandiceps talaboti, assembly GCF_964340395.1. NCBI lineage: Eukaryota > Metazoa > Hemichordata > Enteropneusta > Spengelidae > Glandiceps > Glandiceps talaboti. Next base: position 53,306 of record NW_027554292.1, read on the forward strand.
AAGTCCTAAAGCATAACCTAAGTCCTAAATCATACTTAAGTCCTAAATCATAATCTAAGTCCTAAATCTTTAGCTAAGTCCTAAATCATACGTAAGTCCTAAATCATAACCTAAGTCCTAAATCATAACCTAAGTCCTAAAGTATAACCTAAGTCCTAAAGCATAACCTAAGTCCTAAAGCATAACCTAAGTCCTAAATCATACCTAAGTCCTAAATCATACCTAAGTCCTAAAGCATAACCTAAGTCCTAAATCATACTTAAGTCCTAAATCATAATCTAAGTCCTAAATCTTTAGCTAAGTCCTAAATCATACGTAAGTCCTAAATCATAACCTAAGTCCTAAAGCATAACCTAAGTCATAAAGCATAACCTAAGTCCTAAATCATAATCTAATTCCTAAATCATACCTAAGTCCTAAAGTATATCTAAGTCCTAAAGTATACCTAAGTCCTAAATCATACCTAAGTCCTAAAGCATAACCTAAGTCCTAAATCATAACTAAGTCGTAAATCATAACTAAGTCCTAAAGCATATCTAAGTCCTAAATCATACGTAAGTCCTAAATCATGCCTAAGTCCTAAGTAATAACCTAAGTCCTAAATCATACCTAAGTCCTAAAGCATAACCTAAGTCCTAAATCATAACATAAGTCCTAAATCATACTTAAGTCCTAAATCATAATCTAAGTCCTAAATCTTTAGCTAAGTCTTAAATCATAACCTAAGTCCTAAATCATAACCTAAGTCCTAAATCATAACCTAAGTCCTAAAGTATAACCTAAGTCCTAAAGCATAACCTAAGTCCTAAAGCATAACCTAAGTCCTAAATCATACCTAAGTCCTAAATCATACCTAAGTCCTAAAGCATAACCTAAGTCCTAAATCATACTTAAGTCCTAAATCATAATCTAAGTCCTAAATCTTTAGCTAAGTCCTAAATCATACGTAAGTCCTAAATCATAACCTAAGTCCTAAAGCATAACCTAAGTCATAAAGCATAACCTAAGTCCTAAATCATAATCTAATTCCTAAATCATACCTAAGTCCTAAAGTATATCTAAGTCCTAAAGTATACCTAATTCCTAAATCATACCTAAGTCCTAAAGCATAACCTAAGTCCTAAATCATAACTAAGTCGTAAATCATAACTAAGTCCTAAAGCATATCTAAGTCCTAAATCATACGTAAGTCCTAAATCATGCCTAAGTCCTAAGTAATAACCTAAGTCCTAAATCATACCTAAGTCCTAAAGCATAACCTAAGTCCTAAATCATAACATAAGTCCTAAATCATACTTAAGTCCTAAATCATAATCTAAGTCCTAAATCTTTAGCTAAGTCTTAAATCATAACCTAAGTCCTAAATCATAACCTAAGTCCTAAAGCATACCTAAGTCTTAAAGCATACCTAAGTCCTAATCATAACCTAAGTCCTAAATCATAACCTAAGTCCTAAATCATAACTAAGTCCTAAATCATAACTAAGTCCTAAAGCATATCTAAGTCCTAAATCATACCTAAGTCCTAAAGCATAACCTAAGTCCTCAATCATAACCTAAGTCCTAAATCATAACATAAGTCCTAAATCATAATGTAATTCCTAAATCTTTAGCTAAGTCCTAAATCATACCTAAGTCCTAAATCATACCTAAGTCCTAAAGCATAACCTAAGTCCTAAATCATAACCTAAGTCCTAAAGCATAACCTAAGTCCTAAAGCATAACCTAAGTCCTAAAGCATAACCTAAGTCCTAAAGCATAACCTAAGTCCTAAAGCATAACCTAAGTCCTAAAGCATAACACAAGTCCTAAAGCATAACACAAGTCCTAAAGCATAACACAAGTCCTAAAGCATAACCTAAGTCCTAAAGCATAACCTAAGTCCTAAATCATAACCTAAGTCCTAAATCATACTTAAGTCCTAAATCATAATCTAAGTCCTAAATCTTTAGCTAAGTCCTAAATCATACGTAAGTCCTAAATCATAACCTAAGTCCTAAAGCATACCTAAGTCTTAAAGCATACCTAAGTCCTAATCATAACCTAAGTCCTAAATCATAACCTAAGTCCTAAATCATAACTAAGTCCTAAAGCATATCTAAGTCCTAAATCATACGTAAGTCCTAAATCATGCCTAAGTCCTAAGTAATAACCTAAGTCCTAAATCATACCTAAGTCCTAAAGCATAACCTAAGTCCTAAATCATAACCTAAGTCATAAAGCATAACCTAAGTCCTAAAGCATAACATAAGTCCTAAATCATAACATAAGTCCTAAATCATAATCTAATTCCTAAATCTTTAGCTAAGTCCTAAATCATACCTAAGTCCTAAATCATAACCTAAGTCCTAAAGCATAACCTAAGTCCTAAATCATAACATAAGTCCTAAATCATACTTAAGTCCTAAATCATAATCTAAGTCCTAAATCTTTAGCTAAGTCTTAAATCATATGTAAGTCCTAAATCATAACCTAAGTCCTAAAGCATACCTAAGTCTTAAAGCATACCTAAGTCCTAATCATAACCTAAGTCCTAAAGCATATCTAAGTCCTAAATCATACCTAAGTCCTAAAGCATAACCTAAGTCCTAAATCATAACCTAAGTCCTAAATCATAACATAAGTCCTAAATCATAATGTAATTCCTAAATCTTTAGCTAAGTCCTAAATCATACCTAAGTCCTAAATCATAACCTAAGTCCTAAATCATAACATAAGTCCTAAATCATAACGTAATTCCTAAATCTTTAGCTAAGTCCTAAATCATACCTAAGTCCTAAATCATACGTAAGTCCTAAAGCATAACCTAAGTCCTAAATCATAACCTAAGTCCTAAATCATAACCTAAGTCCTAAAGCATAACCTAAGTCCTAAAGCATAACCTAAGTCCTAAAGCATAACCTAAGTCCTAAAGCATAACCTAAGTCTAAAGCATAACATAAGTCCTAAAGCATAACATAAGTCCTAAAGCATAACACAAGTCCTAAAGCATAACACAAGTCCTAAAGCATAACACAAGTCCTAAAGCATAACACAAGTCCTAAAGCATAACACAAGTCCTAAAGCATAACCTAAGTCCTAAAGCATAACCTAAGTCCTAAAGCATAACCTAAGTCCTAAATCATACTTAAGTCCTAAATCATAATCTAAGTCCTAAATCTTTAGCTAAGTCCTAAATCATACGTAAGTCCTAAATCATAACCTAAGTCCTAAATCATAACTAAGTCCTAAAGCATATCTAAGTCCTAAATCATACGTAAGTCCTAAATCATGCCTAAGTCCTAAGTAATAACCTAAGTCCTAAATCATACCTAAGTCCTAAATCATAACCTAAGTCCTAAAGCATAACCTAAGTCCTAAATCATACTTAAGTCCTAAATCATAACCTAAGTCCTAAAGCATAACCTAAGTCCTAAATCATACTTAAGTCCTAAATCATAATCTAAGTCCTAAATCATAATCTAAGTCCTAAATCTTTAGCTAAGTCCTAAATCATACGTAAGTCCTAAATCATAACCTAAGTCCTAAATCATAACCTAAGTCCTAAAGTATAACCTAAGTCCTAAAGCATAACCTAAGTCCTAAAGCATAACCTAAGTCCTAAATCATACCTAAGTCCTAAATCATAACCTAAGTCCTAAATCATAACCTAAGTCCTAAATCTTTAGCTAAGTCCTAAATCATACGTAAGTCCTAAATCATAACCTAAGTCCTAAAGCATAACCTAAGTCATAAAGCATAACCTAAGTCCTAAATCATAATCTAATTCCTAAATCATACCTAAGTCCTAAAGTATATCTAAGTCCTAAAGTATACCTAAGTCCTAAATCATACCTAAGTCCTAAAGCATACCTAAGTCTTAAAGCATACCTAAGTCCTAATCATAACCTAAGTCCTAAATCATAACCTAAGTCATAAAGCATAACCTAAGTCCTAAATCATAATCTAATTCCTAAATCATAGACTAAGTCCTAAAGCATATCTAAGTCCTAAAGCATACCTAAGTCCTAATTCATACCTAAGTCCTAAAGCATACCTAAGTCCTAAAGCATACCTAAGTCTTAAAGCATACCTAAGTCCTAAAGCATACCTAAGTCTTAAAGCATACCTAAGTCCTAATCATAACCTAAGTCCTAAATCATAACCTAAGTCCTAAATCATAACTAAGTACTAAATCATAACTAAGTCCTAAAGCATATCTAAGTCCTAAATCATACGTAAGTCCTAAATCATGCCTAAGTCCTAAGTAATAACCTAAGTCCTAAATCATACCTAAGTCCTAAAGCATAACCTAAGTCCTAAATCATAACCTAAGTCCTAAATCATAACATAAGTCCTAAATCATACTTAAGTCCTAAATCATAACCTAAGTCCTAAATCATAACTAAGTCCTAAATCATAACTAAGTCCTAAAGCATATCTAAGTCCTAAATCATACCTAAGTCCTAAAGCATAACCTAAGTCCTAAATCATAACCTAAGTCCTAAATCATAACATAAGTCCTAAATCATAATGTAATTCCTAAATCTTTAGCTAAGTCCTAAATCATACCTAAGTCCTAAATCATAACCTAAGTCCTAAATCATAACATAAGTCCTAAATCATAACGTAATTCCTAAATCTTTAGCTAAGTCCTAAATCATACCTAAGTCCTAAATCATACCTAAGTCCTAAAGCATAACCTAAGTCCTAAATCATAACCTAAGTCCTAAAGCATAACCTAAGTCCTAAAGCATAACCTAAGTCCTAAAGCATAACCTAAGTCCTAAAGCATAACCTAAGTCTAAAGCATAACATAAGTCCTAAAGCATAACATAAGTCCTAAAGCATAACACAAGTCCTAAAGCATAACACAAGTCCTAAAGCATAACATAAGTCCTAAAGCATAACCTAAGTCCTAAAGCATAACCTAAGTCCTAAAGCATAACCTAAGTCCTAAATCATACTTAAGTCCTAAATCATAATCTAAGTCCTAAATCTTTAGCTAAGTCCTAAATCATACGTAAGTCCTAAATCATAACCTAAGTCCTAAATCATAACTAAGTCCTAAAGCATATCTAAGTCCTAAATCATACGTAAGTCCTAAATCATGCCTAAGTCCTAAGTAATAACCTAAGTCCTAAATCATACCTAAGTCCTAAATCATAACCTAAGTCCTAAAGCATAACCTAAGTCCTAAATCATACTTAAGTCCTAAATCATAACCTAAGTCCTAAAGCATAACCTAAGTCCTAAATCATACTTAAGTCCTAAATCATAATCTAAGTCCTAAATCTTTAGCTAAGTCCTAAATCATACGTAAGTCCTAAATCATAACCTAAGTCCTAAAGCATAACCTAAGTCATAAAGCATAACCTAAGTCCTAAATCATAATCTAATTCCTAAATCATACCTAAGTCCTAAAGTATATCTAAGTCCTAAAGTATACCTAAGTCCTAATCATAACCTAAGTCCTAAATCATAACCTAAGTCCTAAATCATAACTAAGTCGTAAATCATAACTAAGTCCTTAAGCATATCTAAGTCCTAAATCATACGTAAGTCCTAAATCATGCCTAAGTCCTAAGTAATAACCTAAGTCCTAAATCATACCTAAGTCCTAAATCATAACTAAGTACTAAATCATAACTAAGTCCTAAAGCATATCTAAGTCCTAAATCATACGTAAGTCCTAAATCATGCCTAAGTCCTAAGTAATAACCTAAGTCCTAAATCATACCTAAGTCCTAAAGCATAACCTAAGTCCTAAATCATAACCTAAGTCCTAAATCATAACATAAGTCCTAAATCATACTTAAGTCCTAAATCATAACCTAAGTCCTAAATCATAACTAAGTCCTAAATCATAACTAAGTCCTAAAGCATATCTAAGTCCTAAATCATACCTAAGTCCTAAAGCATAACCTAAGTCCTAAATCATAACCTAAGTCCTAAATCATAACATAAGTCCTAAATCATAATGTAATTCCTAAATCTTTAGCTAAGTCCTAAATCATACCTAAGTCCTAAATCATAACCTAAGTCCTAAATCATAACATAAGTCCTAAATCATAACGTAATTCCTAAATCTTTAGCTAAGTCCTAAATCATACCTAAGTCCTAAATCATACCTAAGTCCTAAAGCATAACCTAAGTCCTAAATCATAACCTAAGTCCTAAAGCATAACCTAAGTCCTAAAGCATAACCTAAGTCCTAAAGCATAACCTAAGTCCTAAAGCATAACCTAAGTCTAAAGCATAACATAAGTCCTAAAGCATAACATAAGTCCTAAAGCATAACACAAGTCCTAAAGCATAACACAAGTCCTAAAGCATAACATAAGTCCTAAAGCATAACCTAAGTCCTAAAGCATAACCTAAGTCCTAAAGCATAACCTAAGTCCTAAATCATACTTAAGTCCTAAATCATAATCTAAGTCCTAAATCTTTAGCTAAGTCCTAAATCATACGTAAGTCCTAAATCATAACCTAAGTCCTAAATCATAACTAAGTCCTAAAGCATATCTAAGTCCTAAATCATACGTAAGTCCTAAATCATGCCTAAGTCCTAAGTAATAACCTAAGTCCTAAATCATACCTAAGTCCTAAATCATAACCTAAGTCCTAAAGCATAACCTAAGTCCTAAATCATACTTAAGTCCTAAATCATAACCTAAGTCCTAAAGCATAACCTAAGTCCTAAATCATACTTAAGTCCTAAATCATAATCTAAGTCCTAAATCTTTAGCTAAGTCCTAAATCATACGTAAGTCCTAAATCATAACCTAAGTCCTAAAGCATAACCTAAGTCATAAAGCATAACCTAAGTCCTAAATCATAATCTAATTCCTAAATCATACCTAAGTCCTAAAGTATATCTAAGTCCTAAAGTATACCTAAGTCCTAATCATAACCTAAGTCCTAAATCATAACCTAAGTCCTAAATCATAACTAAGTCGTAAATCATAACTAAGTCCTTAAGCATATCTAAGTCCTAAATCATACGTAAGTCCTAAATCATGCCTAAGTCCTAAGTAATAACCTAAGTCCTAAATCATACCTAAGTCCTAAAGCATAACCTAAGTCCTAAATCATAACATAAGTCCTAAATCATACTTAAGTCCTAAATCATAATCTAAGTCCTAAATCTTTAGCTAAGTCTTAAATCATAACCTAAGTCCTAAATCATAACCTAAGTCCTAAAGCATACCTAAGTCTTAAAGCATACCTAAGTCCTAATCATAACCTAAGTCCTAAATCATAACCTAAGTCCTAAATCATAACTAAGTCCTAAATCATAACTAAGTCCTAAATCATACGTAAGTCCTAAATCATAACCTAAGTCCTAAAGCATACCTAAGTCTTAAAGCATACCTAAGTCCTAATCATAACCTAAGTCCTAAATCATAACCTAAGTCCTAAATCATAACTAAGTCCTAAAGCATATCTAAGTCCTAAATCATACGTAAGTCCTAAATCATGCCTAAGTCCTAAGTAATAACCTAAGTCCTAAATCATACCTAAGTCCTAAAGCATAACCTAAGTCCTAAATCATAACCTAAGTCATAAAGCATAACCTAAGTCCTAAATCATAACTTAAGTCCTAAATCATAACATAAGTCCTAAATCATAATCTAATTCCTAAATCTTTAGCTAAGTCCTAAATCATACCTAAGTCCTAAATCATAACCTAAGTCCTAAAGCATAACCTAAGTCCTAAATCATAACATAAGTCCTAAATCATACTTAAGTCCTAAATCATAATCTAAGTCCTAAATCTTTAGCTAAGTCTTAAATCATATGTAAGTCCTAAATCATAACCTAAGTCCTAAAGCATACCTAAGTCTTAAAGCATACCTAAGTCCTAATCATAACCTAAGTCCTAAAGCATATCTAAGTCCTAAATAATACCTAAGTCCTAAAGCATAACCTAAGTCCTAAATCATAACCTAAGTCCTAAATCATAACATAAGTCCTAAATCATAATGTAATTCCTAAATCTTTAGCTAAGTCCTAAATCATACCTAAGTCCTAAATCATAACCTAAGTCCTAAATCATAACATAAGTCCTAAATCATAACGTAATTCCTAAATCTTTAGCTAAGTCCTAAATCATACCTAAGTCCTAAATCATACGTAAGTCCTAAAGCATAACCTAAGTCCTAAATCATAACCTAAGTCCTAAAGCATAACCTAAGTCCTAAAGCATAACCTAAGTCCTAAAGCATAACCTAAGTCCTAAAGCATAACCTAAGTCTAAAGCATAACATAAGTCCTAAAGCATAACATAAGTCCTAAAGCATAACACAAGTCCTAAAGCATAACACAAGTCCTAAAGCATAACACAAGTCCTAAAGCATAACACAAGTCCTAAAGCATAACACAAGTCCTAAAGCATAACCTAAGTCCTAAAGCATAACCTAAGTCCTAAAGCATAACCTAAGTCCTAAATCATACTTAAGTCCTAAATCATAATCTAAGTCCTAAATCTTTAGCTAAGTCCTAAATCATACGTAAGTCCTAAATCATAACCTAAGTCCTAAATCATAACTAAGTCCTAAAGCATATCTAAGTCCTAAATCATACGTAAGTCCTAAATCATGCCTAAGTCCTAAGTAATAACCTAAGTCCTAAATCATACCTAAGTCCTAAATCATAACCTAAGTCCTAAAGCATAACCTAAGTCCTAAATCATACTTAAGTCCTAAATCATAACCTAAGTCCTAAAGCATAACCTAAGTCCTAAATCATACTTAAGTCCTAAATCATAATCTAAGTCCTAAATCTTTAGCTAAGTCCTAAATCATACGTAAGTCCTAAATCATAACCTAAGTCCTAAATCATAACCTAAGTCCTAAAGTATAACCTAAGTCCTAAAGCATAACCTAAGTCCTAAAGCATAACCTAAGTCCTAAATCATACCTAAGTCCTAAATCATAACCTAAGTCCTAAAGCATAACCTAAGTCCTAAATCTTTAGCTAAGTCCTAAATCATACGTAAGTCCTAAATCATAACCTAAGTCCTAAAGCATAACCTAAGTCATAAAGCATAACCTAAGTCCTAAATCATAATCTAATTCCTAAATCATACCTAAGTCCTAAAGTATATCTAAGTCCTAAAGTATACCTAAGTCCTAAATCATACCTAAGTCCTAAAGCATACCTAAGTCTTAAAGCATACCTAAGTCCTAATCATAACCTAAGTCCTAAATCATAACCTAAGTCCTAAATCATAACTAAGTCGTAAATCATAACTAAGTCCTAAAGCATATCTAAGTCCAAAATCATACGTAAGTCCTAAATCATGCCTAAGTCCTAAGTAATAACCTAAGTCCTAAATCATACCTAAGTCCTAAAGCATAACCTAAGTCCTAAATCATAACATAAGTCCTAAATCATACTTAAGTCCTAAATCATAATCTAAGTCCTAAATCTTTAGCTAAGTCTTAAATCATAACCTAAGTCCTAAATCATAACCTAAGTCCTAAAGCATACCTAAGTCTTAAAGCATACCTAAGTCCTAATCATAACCTAAGTCCTAAATCATAACCTAAGTCCTAAATCATAACTAAGTCCTAAATCATAACTAAGTCCTAAAGCATATCTAAGTCCTAAATCATACCTAAGTCCTAAATCATACCTAAGTCCTAAATCATACCTAAGTCCTAAAGCATAACCTAAGTCCTAAATCATACTTAAGTCCTAAATCATAATCTAAGTCCTAAATCTTTAGCTAAGTCCTAAATCATACGTAAGTCCTAAATCATAACCTAAGTCCTAAAGCATAACCTAAGTCATAAAGCATAACCTAAGTCCTAAATCATAATCTAATTCCTAAATCATACCTAAGTCCTAAAGTATATCTAAGTCCTAAAGTATACCTAAGTCCTAAATCATACCTAAGTCCTAAAGCATAACCTAAGTCCTAAATCATAACTAAGTCGTAAATCATAACTAAGTCCTAAAGCATATCTAAGTCCTAAATCATACGTAAGTCCTAAATCATGCCTAAGTCCTAAGTAATAACCTAAGTCCTAAATCATATCTAAGTCCTAAAGCATAACCTAAGTCCTAAATCATAACATAAGTCCTAAATCATACTTAAGTCCTAAATCATAATCTAAGTCCTAAATCTTTAGCTAAGTCTTAAATCATAACCTAAGTCCTAAATCATAACCTAAGTCCTAAAGCATACCTAAGTCTTAAAGCATACCTAAGTCCTAATCATAACCTAAGTCCTAAATCATAACCTAAGTCCTAAATCATAACTAAGTCCTAAATCATAACTAAGTCCTAAAGCATATCTAAGTCCTAAATCATACCTAAGTCCTAAAGCATAACCTAAGTCCTCAATCATAACCTAAGTCCTAAATCATAACATAAGTCCTAAATCATAATGTAATTCCTAAATCTTTAGCTAAGTCCTAAATCATACCTAAGTCCTAAATCATACCTAAGTCCTAAAGCATAACCTAAGTCCTAAATCATAACCTAAGTCCTAAAGCATAACCTAAGTCCTAAAGCATAACCTAAGTCCTAAAGCATAACCTAAGTCCTAAAGCATAACCTAAGTCCTAAAGCATAACACAAGTCCTAAAGCATAACACAAGTCCTAAAGCATAACACAAGTCCTAAAGCATAACCTAAGTCCTAAAGCATAACCTAAGTCCTAAATCATAACCTAAGTCCTAAATCATAACCTAAGTCCTAAATCATACTTAAGTCCTAAATCATAATCTAAGTCCTAAATCTTTAGCTAAGTCCTAAATCATACGTAAGTCCTAAATCATAACCTAAGTCCTAAAGCATACCTAAGTCTTAAAGCATACCTAAGTCCTAATCATAACCTAAGTCCTAAATCATAACCTAAGTCCTAAATCATAACTAAGTCCTAAAGCATATCTAAGTCCTAAATCATACGTAAGTCCTAAATCATGCCTAAGTCCTAAGTAATAACCTAAGTCCTAAATCATACCTAAGTCCTAAAGCATAACCTAAGTCCTAAATCATAACCTAAGTCATAAAGCATAACCTAAGTCCTAAAGCATAACTTAAGTCCTAAATCATAACATAAGTCCTAAATCATAATCTAATTCCTAAATCTTTAGCTAAGTCCTAAATCATACCTAAGTCCTAAATCATAACCTAAGTCCTAAAGCATAACCTAAGTCCTAAATCATAACATAAGTCCTAAATCATACTTAAGTCCTAAATCATAATCTAAGTCCTAAATCTTTAGCTAAGTCTTAAATCATATGTAAGTCCTAAATCATAACCTAAGTCCTAAAGCATACCTAAGTCTTAAAGCATACCTAAGTCCTAATCATAACCTAAGTCCTAAAGCATATCTAAGTCCTAAATCATACCTAAGTCCTAAAGCATAACCTAAGTCCTAAATCATAACATAAGTCCTAAATCATAATGTAATTCCTAAATCTTTAGCTAAGTCCTAAATCATACCTAAGTCCTAAATCATAACCTAAGTCCTAAATCATAACATAAGTCCTAAATCATAACGTAATTCCTAAATCTTTAGCTAAGTCCTAAATCATACCTAAGTCCTAAATCATACGTAAGTCCTAAAGCATAACCTAAGTCCTAAATCATAACCTAAGTCCTAAATCATAACCTAAGTCCTAAAGCATAACCTAAGTCCTAAAGCATAACCTAAGTCCTAAAGCATAACCTAAGTCTAAAGCATAACATAAGTCCTAAAGCATAACATAAGTCCTAAAGCATAACACAAGTCCTAAAGCATAACACAAGTCCTAAAGCATAACACAAGTCCTAAAGCATAACACAAGTCCTAAAGCATAACACAAGTCCTAAAGCATAACCTAAGTCCTAAAGCATAACCTAAGTCCTAAATCATACTTAAGTCCTAAATCATAATCTAAGTCCTAAATCTTTAGCTAAGTCCTAAATCATACGTAAGTCCTAAATCATAACCTAAGTCCTAAATCATAACTAAGTCCTAAAGCATATCTAAGTCCTAAATCATACGTAAGTCCTAAATCATGCCTAAGTCCTAAGTAATAACCTAAGTCCTAAATCATACCTAAGTCCTAAATCATAACCTAAGTCCTAAAGCATAACCTAAGTCCTAAATCATACTTAAGTCCTAAATCATAACCTAAGTCCTAAAGCATAACCTAAGTCCTAAATCATACTTAAGTCCTAAATCATAATCTAAGTCCTAAATCATAATCTAAGTCCTAAATCTTTAGCTAAGTCCTAAATCATACGTAAGTCCTAAATCATAACCTAAGTCCTAAATCATAACCTAAGTCCTAAAGTATAACCTAAGTCCTAAAGCATAACCTAAGTCCTAAAGCATAACCTAAGTCCTAAATCATACCTAAGTCCTAAATCATAACCTAAGTCCTAAATCATAACCTAAGTCCTAAATCTTTAGCTAAGTCCTAAATCATACGTAAGTCCTAAATCATAACCTAAGTCCTAAAGCATAACCTAAGTCATAAAGCATAACCTAAGTCCTAAATCATAATCTAATTCCTAAATCATACCTAAGTCCTAAAGTATATCTAAGTCCTAAAGTATACCTAAGTCCTAAATCATACCTAAGTCCTAAAGCATACCTAAGTCTTAAAGCATACCTAAGTCCTAATCATAACCTAAGTCCTAAATCATAACCTAAGTCATAAAGCATAACCTAAGTCCTAAATCATAATCTAATTCCTAAATCATAGACTAAGTCCTAAAGCATATCTAAGTCCTAAAGCATACCTAAGTCCTAATTCATACCTAAGTCCTAAAGCATACCTAAGTCCTAAAGCATACCTAAGTCTTAAAGCATACCTAAGTCCTAAAGCATACCTAAGTCTTAAAGCATACCTAAGTCCTAATCATAACCTAAGTCCTAAATCATAACCTAAGTCCTAAATCATAACTAAGTACTAAATCATAACTAAGTCCTAAAGCATATCTAAGTCCTAAATCATACGTAAGTCCTAAATCATGCCTAAGTCCTAAGTAATAACCTAAGTCCTAAATCATACCTAAGTCCTAAAGCATAACCTAAGTCCTAAATCATAACCTAAGTCCTAAATCATAACATAAGTCCTAAATCATACTTAAGTCCTAAATCATAATCTAAGTCCTAAATCTTTAGCTAAGTCCTAAATCATACGTAAGTCCTAAATCATAACCTAAGTCCTAAAGCATACCTAAGTCTTAAAGCATACCTAAGTCCTAATCATAACCTAAGTCCTAAATCATAACCTAAGTCCTAAATCATAACTAAGTCCTAAAGCATATCTAAGTACTAAATCATACGTAAGTCCTAAATCATGCCTAAGTCCTAAGTAATAACCTAAGTCCTAAATCATACCTAAGTCCTAAAGCATAACCTAAGTCCTAAATCATAACCTAAGTCATAAAGCATAACCTAAGTCCTAAATCATAACTTAAGTCCTAAATCATAACATAAGTCCTAAATCATAATCTAATTCCTAAATCTTTAGCTAAGTCCTAAATCATACCTAAGTCCTAAATCATAACCTAAGTCCTAAATCATAACATAAGTCCTAAATCATAACGTAATTCCTAAATCTTTAGCTAAGTCCTAAATCATACCTAAGTCCTAAATCATACCTAAGTCCTAAAGCATAACCTAAGTCCTAAATCATAACCTAAGTCCTAAATCATAACCTAAGTCCTAAAGCATAACCTAAGTCCTAAAGCATAACCTAAGTCCTAAAGCATAACCTAAGTCCTAAAGCATAACCTAAGTCTAAAGCATAACATAAGTCCTAAAGCATAACATAAGTCCTAAAGCATAACACAAGTCCTAAAGCATAACACAAGTCCTAAAGCATAACATAAGTCCTAAAGCATAACCTAAGTCCTAAAGCATAACCTAAGTCCTAAAGCATAACCTAAGTCCTAAATCATACTTAAGTCCTAAATCATAATCTAAGTCCTAAATCTTTAGCTAAGTCCTAAATCATACGTAAGTCCTAAATCATAACCTAAGTCCTAAATCATAACTAAGTCCTAAAGCATATCTAAGTCCTAAATCATACGTAAGTCCTAAATCATGCCTAAGTCCTAAGTAATAACCTAAGTCCTAAATCATACCTAAGTCCTAAATCATAACCTAAGTCCTAAAGCATAACCTAAGTCATAAAGCATAACCTAAGTCCTAAATCATAATCTAATTCCTAAATCATACCTAAGTCCTAAAGTATATCTAAGTCCTAAAGTATACCTAAGTCCTAATCATAACCTAAGTCCTAAATCATAACCTAAGTCCTAAATCATAACTAAGTCGTAAATCATAACTAAGTCCTAAAGCATATCTAAGTCCTAAATCATACGTAAGTCCTAAATCATGCCTAAGTCCTAAGTAATAACCTAAGTCCTAAATCATACCTAAGTCCTAAAGCATAACCTAAGTCCTAAATCATAACATAAGTCCTAAATCATACTTAAGTCCTAAATCATAATCTAAGTCCTAAATCTTTAGCTAAGTCTTAAATCATAACCTAAGTCCTAAATCATAACCTAAGTCCTAAATCATAACCTAAGTCCTAAAGCATACCTAAGTCTTAAAGCATACCTAAGTCCTAATCATAACCTAAGTCCTAAATCATAACCTAAGTCCTAAATCATAACTAAGTCCTAAATCATAACTAAGTCCTAAATCATACGTAAGTCCTAAATCATAACCTAAGTCCTAAAGCATACCTAAGTCTTAAAGCATACCTAAGTCCTAATCATAACCTAAGTCCTAAATCATAACCTAAGTCCTAAATCATAACTAAGTCCTAAAGCATATCTAAGTCCTAAATCATACGTAAGTCCTAAATCATGCCTAAGTCCTAAGTAATAACCTAAGTCCTAAATCATACCTAAGTCCTAAAGCATAACCTAAGTCCTAAATCATAACCTAAGTCATAAAGCATAACCTAAGTCCTAAATCATAACTTAAGTCCTAAATCATAACATAAGTCCTAAATCATAATCTAATTCCTAAATCTTTAGCTAAGTCCTAAATCATACCTAAGTCCTAAATCATAACCTAAGTCCTAAAGCATAACCTAAGTCCTAAATCATAACATAAGTCCTAAATCATACTTAAGTCCTAAATCATAATCTAAGTCCTAAATCTTTAGCTAAGTCTTAAATCATATGTAAGTCCTAAATCATAACCTAAGTCCTAAAGCATACCTAAGTCTTAAAGCATACCTAAGTCCTAATCATAACCTAAGTCCTAAAGCATATCTAAGTCCTAAATCATACCTAAGTCCTAAAGCATAACCTAAGTCCTAAATCATAACCTAAGTCCTAAATCATAACATAAGTCCTAAATCATAATGTAATTCCTAAATCTTTAGCTAAGTCCTAAATCATACCTAAGTCCTAAATCATAACCTAAGTCCTAAATCATAACATAAGTCCTAAATCATAACGTAATTCCTAAATCTTTAGCTAAGTCCTAAATCATACCTAAGTCCTAAATCATACGTAAGTCCTAAAGCATAACCTAAGTCCTAAATCATAACCTAAGTCCTAAATCATAACCTAAGTCCTAAAGCATAACCTAAGTCCTAAAGCATAACCTAAGTCCTAAAGCATAACCTAAGTCCTAAAGCATAACCTAAGTCTAAAGCATAACATAAGTCCTAAAGCATAACATAAGTCCTAAAGCATAACACAAGTCCTAAAGCATAACACAAGTCCTAAAGCATAACACAAGTCCTAAAGCATAACACAAGTCCTAAAGCATAACACAAGTCCTAAAGCATAACCTAAGTCCTAAAGCATAACCTAAGTCCTAAATCATACTTAAGTCCTAAATCATAATCTAAGTCCTAAATCTTTAGCTAAGTCCTAAATCATACGTAAGTCCTAAATCATAACCTAAGTCCTAAATCATAACTAAGTCCTAAAGCATATCTAAGTCCTAAATCATACGTAAGTCCTAAATCATGCCTAAGTCCTAAGTAATAACCTAAGTCCTAAATCATACCTAAGTCCTAAATCATAACCTAAGTCCTAAAGCATAACCTAAGTCCTAAATCATACTTAAGTCCTAAATCATAACCTAAGTCCTAAAGCATAACCTAAGTCCTAAATCATACTTAAGTCCTAAATCATAATCTAAGTCCTAAATCTTTAGCTAAGTCCTAAATCATACGTAAGTCCTAAATCATAACCTAAGTCCTAAATCATAACCTAAGTCCTAAAGTATAACCTAAGTCCTAAAGCATAACCTAAGTCCTAAAGCATAACCTAAGTCCTAAATCATACCTAAGTCCTAAATCATAACCTAAGTCCTAAAGCATAACCTAAGTCCTAAATCTTTAGCTAAGTCCTAAATCATACGTAAGTCCTAAATCATAACCTAAGTCCTAAAGCATAACCTAAGTCATAAAGCATAACCTAAGTCCTAAATCATAATCTAATTCCTAAATCATACCTAAGTCCTAAAGTATATCTAAGTCCTAAAGTATACCTAAGTCCTAAATCATACCTAAGTCCTAAAGCATACCTAAGTCTTAAAGCATACCTAAGTCCTAATCATAACCTAAGTCCTAAATCATAACCTAAGTCCTAAATCATAACTAAGTCGTAAATCATAACTAAGTCCTAAAGCATATCTAAGTCCAAAATCATACGTAAGTCCTAAATCATGCCTAAGTCCTAAGTAATAACCTAAGTCCTAAATCATACCTAAGTCCTAAAGCATAACCTAAGTCCTAAATCATAACATAAGTCCTAAATCATACTTAAGTCCTAAATCATAATCTAAGTCCTAAATCTTTAGCTAAGTCTTAAATCATAACCTAAGTCCTAAATCATAACCTAAGTCCTAAAGCATACCTAAGTCTTAAAGCATACCTAAGTCCTAATCATAACCTAAGTCCTAAATCATAACCTAAGTCCTAAATCATAACTAAGTCCTAAATCATAACTAAGTCCTAAAGCATATCTAAGTCCTAAATCATACCTAAGTCCTAAAGCATAACCTAAGTCCTCAATCATAACCTAAGTCCTAAATCATAACATAAGTCCTAAATCATAATGTAATTCCTAAATCTTTAGCTAAGTCCTAAATCATACCTAAGTCCTAAATCATACCTAAGTCCTAAAGCATAACCTAAGTCCTAAATCATAACCTAAGTCCTAAAGCATAACCTAAGTCCTAAAGCATAACCTGAGTCCTAAAGCATAACCTAAGTCCTAAAGCATAACACAAGTCCTAAAGCATAACACAAGTCCTAAAGCATAACACAAGTCCTAAAGCATAACCTAAGTCCTAAAGCATAACCTAAGTCCTAAAGCATAACCTAAGTCCTAAAGCATAACCTAAGTCCTAAAGCATAACCTAAGTCCTAAAGCATAACCTAAGTCCTAAAGCATAATCTAATTCCTAAATCATACCTAAGTCCTAAAGCATATCTAAGTCCTAAAGCATACCTAAGTCCTAAATCATACCTAAGTCCTAAAGCATACCTAAGTCTTAAAGCATACCTAAGTCCTAAAGCATACCTAAGTCTTAAAGCATACCTAAGTCCTAATCATAACCTAAGTCCTAAATCATAACCTAAGTCCTAAATCATAACTAAGTCCTAAATCATAACTAAGTCCTAAAGCATATCTA
Source organism: Glandiceps talaboti (assembly GCF_964340395.1). Taxonomy (NCBI): domain Eukaryota; kingdom Metazoa; phylum Hemichordata; class Enteropneusta; family Spengelidae; genus Glandiceps; species Glandiceps talaboti. The sequence continues at coordinate 70,913 of NW_027554292.1, forward strand.
AGTCCTAAATCATACGTAAGTCCTAAATCATGCCTAAGACCTAAGTAATAACCTAAGTCCTAAATCATACCTAAGTCCTAAATCATAACTAAGTCCTAAATCATACCTAAGTCCTAAATCTTTAGCTAAGTCCTAAATCATACGTAAGTCCTAAATCATAACCTAAGTCCTAAAGTATAACCTAAGTCCTAAAGCATAACGTAAGTCCTAAAGCATAACCTAAGTCCTAAAGTATAACATAAGTCCTAAAGCATAACCTAAGTCCTAAAGCATACCTAAGTCCTAAATCATACCTAAGTCCTAAAGCATATCTAAGTCCTAAATCATACCTAAGTCCTAAATCGTAACATAAGTCCTAAATCATAATCTAAGTCCTAAATCTTTAGCTAAGTCCTAAATCATATCTAAGTTCTAAAACATAACCTAAAGCATAACCTAAGTCCTAAATCATACCTAAGTCCTAAATCATAATCTAAGTCCTAAATCTTTAGCTAAGTCCTAAATCATAACCTAAGTCCTAAATCATAACATAAGTCCTAAATCATAATCTAATTCCTAAATCTTTAGCTAAGTCATAAATCATACCTAAGTCCTAAATCATAACCTAAGTCCTAAAGCATAACCTAAGTCCTAAATCATAATCTAAGTCCTAAATCATACCTAAGTCCTAAATCATAATCTAAGTTCTAAATCATACCAAAGAACTAAATCATAATCTAAGTCCTAAATCTTTAGCTAAGTCCTAAATCATATGTAAGTCCTAAATCATAACCTAAGTCCTAAATCATAACCTAAGTCCTAAAGTATAACCTAAGTCCTAAAGCATAACCTAAGTCCTAAAGCATAACCTAAGTCCTAAATCATACCTAAGTCCTAAATCATAACCTAAGTCCTAAAGCATAACCTAAGTCCTAAATCATACTTAAGTCCTAAATCATAATCTAAGTCCTAAATCTTTAGCTAAGTCCTAAATCATACGTAAGTCCTAAATCATAACCTAAGTCCTAAAGCATAACCTAAGTCATAAAGCATAACCTAAGTCCTAAATCATAATCTAATTCCTAAATCATACCTAAGTCCTAAAGTATATCTAAGTCCTAAAGTATACCTAAGTCCTAAATCATAATCTAAGTCCTAAATCTTTAGCTAAGTCCTAAATCATACGTAAGTCCTAAATCATAACCTAAGTCCTAAATCATAACTAAGTCCTAAATCATATCTAAGTCCTAAATCATAAGTAAGTCCTAAATCATGCCTAAGTCCTAAGTAATAACCTAAGTCCTAAATCATACCTAAGTCCTAAATCATAACCTAAGTCCTAAAGCATAACCTAAGTCCTAAATCATACTTAAGTCCTAAATCATAACCTAAGTCCTAAAGCATAACCTAAGTCCTAAATCATACTTAAGTCCTAAATCATAATCTAAGTCCTAAATCTTTAGCTAAGTCCTAAATCATACATAAGTCCTAAATCATAACCTAAGTCCTAAATCATAACCTAAGTCCTCAAGTATAACCTAAGTCCTAAAGCATAACCTAAGTCCTAAAGCATAACCTAAGTCCTAAATCATACTTAAGTCCTAAATCATAATCTAAGTCCTAAATCTTTAGCTAAGTCCTAAATCATACGTAAGTCCTAAATCATAACCTAAGTCCTAAAGCATAACCTAAGTCATAAAGCATAACCTAAGTCCTAAATCATAATCTAATTCCTAAATCATACCTAAGTCCTAAAGTATATCTAAGTCCTAAAGTATACCTAAGTCCTAAATCATACCTAAGTCCTAAAGCATACCTAAGTCTTAAAGCATACCTAAGTCCTAATCATAACCTAAGTCCTAAATCATAACCTAAGTCCTAAATCATAACTAAGTCGTAAATCATAACTAAGTCCTAAAGCATATCTAAGTCCTAAATCATACGTAAGTCCTAAATCATGCCTAAGTCCTAAGTAATAACCTAAGTCCTAAATCATACCTAAGTCCTAAAGCATAACCTAAGTCCTAAATCATAACATAAGTCCTAAATCATACTTAAGTCCTAAATCATAATCTAAGTCCTAAATCTTTAGCTAAGTCTTAAATCATAACCTAAGTCCTAAATCATAACCTAAGTCCTAAAGCATACCTAAGTCTTAAAGCATACCTAAGTCCTAATCATAACCTAAGTCCTAAATCATAACCTAAGTCCTAAATCATAACTAAGTCCTAAAGCATATCTAAGTCCTAAATCATACCTAAGTCCTAAAGCATAACCTAAGTCCTCAATCATAACCTAAGTCCTAAATCATAACATAAGTCCTAAATCATAATGTAATTCCTAAATCTTTAGCTAAGTCCTAAATCATACCTAAGTCCTAAATCATACCTAAGTCCTAAAGCATAACCTAAGTCCTAAATCATAACCTAAGTCCTAAAGCATAACCTAAGTCCTAAAGCATAACCTAAGTCCTAAAGCATAACCTAAGTCCTAAAGCATAACACAAGTCCTAAAGCATAACACAAGTCCTAAAGCATAACACAAGTCCTAAAGCATAACCTAAGTCCTAAAGCATAACCTAAGTCCTAAAGCATAACCTAAGTCCTAAAGCATAACCTAAGTCCTAAAGCAAAACCTAAGTCCTAAAGCATAACCTAAGTCCTAAAGCATAATCTAATTCCTAAATCATACCTAAGTCCTAAAGCATATCTAAGTCCTAAAGCATACCTAAGTCCTAAATCATACCTAAGTCCTAAAGCATACCTAAGTCTTAAAGCATACCTAAGTCCTAAAGCATACCTAAGTCTTAAAGCATACCTAAGTCCTAATCATAACCTAAGTCCTAAATCATAACCTAAGTCCTAAATCATAACTAAGTCCTAAATCATAACTAAGTCCTAAAGCATATCTAAGTCCTAAATCATACGTAAGTCCTAAATCATGCCTAAGACCTAAGTAATAACCTAAGTCCTAAATCATACCTAAGTCCTAAATCATAACTAAGTCCTAAATCATACCTAAGTCCTAAATCTTTAGCTAAGTCCTAAATCATACGTAAGTCCTAAATCATAACCTAAGTCCTAAAGTATAACCTAAGTCCTAAAGCATAACGTAAGTCCTAAAGCATAACCTAAGTCCTAAAGTATAACATAAGTCCTAAAGCATAACCTAAGTCCTAAAGCATACCTAAGTCCTAAATCATACCTAAGTCCTAAAGCATATCTAAGTCCTAAATCATACCTAAGTCCTAAATCGTAACATAAGTCCTAAATCATAATCTAAGTCCTAAATCTTTAGCTAAGTCCTAAATCATATCTAAGTTCTAAAACATAACCTAAGTCCTAAATCATAATCTAAGTCCTAAATCTTTAGCTAAGTCCTAAATCATAACCTAAGTCCTAAATCATAACATAAGTCCTAAATCATAATCTAATTCCTAAATCTTTAGCTAAGTCCTAAATCATACCTAAGTCCTAAATCATAACCTAAGTCCTAAAGCATAACCTAAGTCCTAAATCATAATCTAAGTCCTAAATCATACCTAAGTCCTAAATCATAATCTAAGTTCTAAATCATACCAAAGAATTAAATCATAACCTAAGTCCTAATTCATAACATAAGTCCTAAAGCATAACCTAAGTACTAAATCATATTTATGTGCTAATTTATAACCTAAGTCCTAAAGCATAACCTAAGTAAAAAAGCATAACCTAAGTCCTAAATCATACCTAAGTCCTAAAGCATACCTAAGTCCTAAATCATACCTAAGTCCTAAAGCATACCTAAGTCCTAAAGCATACCTAAGTCTTAAATCATAACCTAAGTCCTAAATCATACCTAAGTCCTAAATCATTACCTAAGTCCTAATCATAACTTAAGTCCTAAATCATAACCTAAGTCCTAAAGCATACCTAAGTCCTAAATCATACCTAAGTCCTAAAGCATACCTAAGTCTTAAATCATAACCTAAGTCCTAAATCATACCTAAGTCCTAAATCATAACCTAAGTCCTAATCATAACCTATGTCTTAAATCATAACCTAAGTCCTAAATCATAACTAAGTCCTAAATCATAACTAAGTCCTAAATCATAATCTAAGTCCTAAATCTTTAGCTAAGTCCTAAATCATAACCTAAGACCTAATCATAACCTAAGTCCTAAATCATAACCTAAGTCCTAAAGCATAACCTAAGTCCTAAATCATAATCTAAGTCCTAAATCATACCTAAGTCCTAAAGCACATCTAAGTCCTAAATCATACCTAAGTCCTAAATCATAACCTAAGTCCTAAATCATAACCTAAGTCCTAAAGCATAACCTAAGTACTAAATCATAATCTAAGTCCTAAATCATAACCTAAGTCCTAAATCATACCTAAGTCCTAAAGCATAACCTAAGTACTAAATCATAACCTAAGTCCTAAATCATAACCTAACTCCTAAATCATAACCTAAGTCCTAAATCATAACCTAAGTCCTAAATCATAACCTAAGTCCTAAATCATACCTAAGTCCTAAATCATAATCTAAGTGCTAAATCATAATCTAAGTTCTAAATCATACCAAAGTCCTAAATCATAACCTAAGTCCTAATTCATAACATTAGTCCTAAATCATAACCTAAGTCCTAAAGCATAACCTAAGTACTAAATCATACAGAAGTCCTAAATCATAGCCTAAGTCCTAAACCATAACCTAAATCATAGCCTAAGTCCTAAATCATAACATAAGTCCTAAATCATAATCTAAGTCCTAAATCTTTAGCTAAGTCCTAAATCATACCTATGTCCTAAATCATAACCTAAGTCCTAAAGCATAACCTAAGTCCTAAAGCATAACCTAAGTCCTAAATCATACCTAAGTCCTCAAGCATACCTAAGTCCTAAAGCATACCTAAGTCCTAAACCATATCTAAGTCCTAAATCATAACATAAGTCCTAAATCATAACCTAAGTCCTAAATCATAACCTAAATCATAGCCTAAGTCCTAAATCATAACATAAGTCCTAAATCATATTTAAGTCCTAAAGCATAACCTAAGTCCTAAAGCATAACCTAAGTCCTAAATCATACCTAAGTCCTAAATCATACGTAAGTCCTAAATCATACCTAAGTCCTAAAGCATACCTAAGTCCTAAATCATATTTAAGTCCTAAATCATAATCTAAGTCCTAAATCTTTAGCTAAGTCCTAAATCATAACCTAAGTCCTAAATCATAACATAAGTCCTAAATCATAATCTAATTCCTAAATCTTTAGCTAAGTCCTAAATCATACCTAAGTCCTAAATCATAACCTAAGTCCTAAAGCATAACCTAAGTCCTAAATCATAATCTAAGTCCTAAATCATACCTAAGTCCTAAATCATAATCTAAGTTCTAAATCATACCAAAGAATTAAATCATAACCTAAGTCCTAATTCATAACATAAGTCCTAAAGCATAACCTAAGTACTAAATCATATTTATGTGCTAATTTATAACATAAGTCCTAAAGCATAACCTAAGTAAAAAAGCATAACCTAAGTCCTAAATCATACCTAAGTCCTAAAGCATACCTAAGTCCTAAATCATACCTAAGTCCTAAAGCATACCTAAGTCCTAAAGCATACCTAAGTCTTAAATCATAACCTAAGTCTAAATCATACCTAAGTCCTAAATCATTACCTAAGTCCTAATCATAACTTAAGTCCTAAATCATAACCTAAGTCCTAAAGCATACCTAAGTCCTAAATCATACCTAAGTCCTAAAGCATACCTAAGTCTTAAATCATAACCTAAGTCCTAAATCATACCTAAGTCCTAAAGCATAACCTAAGTCCTAAAGCATAATCTAATTCCTAAATCATACCTAAGTCCTAAAGCATATCTAAGTCCTAAAGCATACCTAAGTCCTAAATCATACCTAAGTCCTAAAGCATACCTAAGTCTTAAAGCATACCTAAGTCCTAAAGCATACCTAAGTCTTAAAGCATACCTAAGTCCTAATCATAACCTAAGTCCTAAATCATAACCTAAGTCCTAAATCATAACTAAGTCCTAAATCATAACTAAGTCCTAAAGCATATCTAAGTCCTAAATCATACGTAAGTCCTAAATCATGCCTAAGACCTAAGTAATAACCTAAGTCCTAAATCATACCTAAGTCCTAAATCATAACTAAGTCCTAAATCATACCTAAGTCCTAAATCTTTAGCTAAGTCCTAAATCATACGTAAGTCCTAAATCATAACCTAAGTCCTAAAGTATAACCTAAGTCCTAAAGCATAACGTAAGTCCTAAAGCATAACCTAAGTCCTAAAGTATAACATAAGTCCTAAAGCATAACCTAAGTCCTAAAGCATACCTAAGTCCTAAATCATACCTAAGTCCTAAAGCATATCTAAGTCCTAAATCATACCTAAGTCCTAAATCGTAACATAAGTCCTAAATCATAATCTAAGTCCTAAATCTTTAGCTAAGTCCTAAATCATATCTAAGTTCTAAAACATAACCTAAAGCATAACCTAAGTCCTAAATCATAATCTAAGTCCTAAATCTTTAGCTAAGTCCTAAATCATAACCTAAGTCCTAAATAATAACATAAGTCCTAAATCATAATCTAATTCCTAAATCTTTAGCTAAGTCCTAAATCATACCTAAGTCCTAAATCATAACCTAAGTCCTAAAGCATAACCTAAGTCCTAAATCATAATCTAAGTCCTAAATCATACCTAAGTCCTAAATCATAATCTAAGTTCTAAATCATACCAAAGAATTAAATCATAACCTAAGTCCTAATTCATAACATAAGTCCTAAAGCATAACCTAAGTACTAAATCATATTTATGTGCTAATTTATAACCTAAGTCCTAAAGCATAACCTAAGTAAAAAAGCATAACCTAAGTCCTAAATCATACCTAAGTCCTAAAGCATACCTAAGTCCTAAATCATACCTAAGTCCTAAAGCATACCTAAGTCCTAAAGCATACCTAAGTCTTAAATCATAACCTAAGTCCTAAATCATACCTAAGTCCTAAATCATTACCTAAGTCCTAATCATAACTTAAGTCCTAAATCATAACCTAAGTCCTAAAGCATACCTAAGTCCTAAATCATACCTAAGTCCTAAAGCATACCTAAGTCTTAAATCATAACCTAAGTCCTAAATCATACCTAAGTCCTAAATCATAACCTAAGTCCTAATCATAACCTATGTCTTAAATCATAACCTAAGTCCTAAATCATAACTAAGTCCTAAATCATAACTAAGTCCTAAATCATAATCTAAGTCCTAAATCTTTAGCTAAGTCCTAAATCATAACCTAAGACCTAATCATAACCTAAGTCCTAAATCATAACCTAAGTCCTAAAGCATAACCTAAGTCCTAAATCATAATCTAAGTCCTAAATCATACCTAAGTCCTAAAGCACATCTAAGTCCTAAATCATACCTAAGTCCTAAATCATAACCTAAGTCCTAAATCATAACCTAAGTCCTAAAGCATAACCTAAGTACTAAATCATAATCTAAGTCCTAAATCATAACCTAAGTCCTAAATCATACCTAAGTCCTAAAGCATAACCTAAGTACTAAATCATAACCTAAGTCCTAAATCATAACCTAACTCCTAAATCATAACCTAAGTCCTAAATCATAACCTAAGTCCTAAATCATAACCTAAGTCCTAAATCATACCTAAGTCCTAAATCATAATCTAAGTGCTAAATCATAATCTAAGTTCTAAATCATACCAAAGTCCTAAATCATAACCTAAGTCCTAATTCATAACATTAGTCCTAAATCATAACCTAAGTCCTAAAGCATAACCTAAGTACTAAATCATACAGAAGTCCTAAATCATAGCCTAAGTCCTAAACCATAACCTAAATCATAGCCTAAGTCCTAAATCATAACATAAGTCCTAAATCATAATCTAAGTCCTAAATCTTTAGCTAAGTCCTAAATCATACCTATGTCCTAAATCATAACCTAAGTCCTAAAGCATAACCTAAGTCCTAAAGCATAACCTAAGTCCTAAATCATACCTAAGTCCTCAAGCATACCTAAGTCCTAAAGCATACCTAAGTCCTAAACCATACCTAAGTCCTAAATCATAACATAAGTCCTAAATCATAACCTAAGTCCTAAATCATAACCTAAATCATAGCCTAAGTCCTAAATCATAACATAAGTCCTAAATCATATTTAAGTCCTAAAGCATAACCTAAGTCCTAAAGCATAACCTAAGTCCTAAATCATACCTAAGTCCTAAATCATACGTAAGTCCTAAATCATACCTAAGTCCTAAAGCATACCTAAGTCCTAAATCATATTTAAGTCCTAAATCATAATCTAAGTCCTAAATCTTTAGCTAAGTCCTAAATCATAACCTAAGTCCTAAATCATAACATAAGTCCTAAATCATAATCTAATTCCTAAATCTTTAGCTAAGTCCTAAATCATACCTAAGTCCTAAATCATAACCTAAGTCCTAAAGCATAACCTAAGTCCTAAATCATAATCTAAGTCCTAAATCATACCTAAGTCCTAAATCATAATCTAAGTTCTAAATCATACCAAAGAATTAAATCATAACCTAAGTCCTAATTCATAACATAAGTCCTAAAGCATAACCAAAGTACTAAATCATATTTATGTGCTAATTTATAACCTAAGTCCTAAAGCATAACCTAAGTAAAAAAGCATAACCTAAGTCCTAAATCATACCTAAGTCCTAAAGCATACCTAAGTCCTAAATCATACCTAAGTCCTAAAGCATACCTAAGTCCTAAAGCATACCTAAGTCTTAAATCATAACCTAAGTCCTAAATCATACCTAAGTCCTAAATCATTACCTAAGTCCTAATCATAACTTAAGTCCTAAATCATAACCTAAGTCCTAAAGCATACCTAAGTCCTAAATCATACCTAAGTCCTAAAGCATACCTAAGTCTTAAATCATAACCTAAGTCCTAAATCATACCTAAGTCCTAAATCATAACCTAAGTCCTAATCATAACCTATGTCTTAAATCATAACCTAAGTCCTAAATCATAACTAAGTCCTAAATCATAACTAAGTCCTAAATCATAATCTAAGTCCTAAATCTTTAGCTAAGTCCTAAATCATAACCTAAGACCTAATCATAACCTAAGTCCTAAATCATAACCTAAGTCCTAAAGCATAACCTAAGTCCTAAATCATAATCTAAGTCCTAAATCATACCTAAGTCCTAAAGCACATCTAAGTCCTAAATCATACCTAAGTCCTAAATCATAACCTAAGTCCTAAATCATAACCTAAGTCCTAAAGCATAACCTAAGTACTAAATCATAATCTAAGTCCTAAATCATAACCTAAGTCCTAAATCATACCTAAGTCCTAAAGCATAACCTAAGTACTAAATCATAACCTAAGTCCTAAATCATAACCTAACTCCTAAATCATAACCTAAGTCCTAAATCATAACCTAAGTCCTAAATCATAACCTAAGTCCTAAATCATACCTAAGTCCTAAATCATAATCTAAGTGCTAAATCATAATCTAAGTTCTAAATCATACCAAAGTCCTAAATCATAACCTAAGTCCTAATTCATAACATTAGTCCTAAATCATAACCTAAGTCCTAAAGCATAACCTAAGTACTAAATCATACAGAAGTCCTAAATCATAGCCTAAGTCCTAAACCATAACCTAAATCATAGCCTAAGTCCTAAATCATAACATAAGTCCTAAATCATAATCTAAGTCCTAAACCTTTAGCTAAGTCCTAAATCATACCTATGTCCTAAATCATAACCTAAGTCCTAAAGCATAACCTAAGTCCTAAAGCATAACCTAAGTCCTAAATCATACCTAAGTCCTCAAGCATACCTAAGTCCTAAAGCATACCTAAGTCCTAAACCATATCTAAGTCCTAAATCATAACATAAGTCCTAAATCATAACCTAAGTCCTAAATCATAACCTAAATCATAGCCTAAGTCCTAAATCATAACATAAGTCCTAAATCATATTTAAGTCCTAAAGCATAACCTAAGTCCTAAAGCATAACCTAAGTCCTAAATCATACCTAAGTCCTAAATCATACGTAAGTCCTAAATCATACCTAAGTCCTAAAGCATACCTAAGTCCTAAATCATATTTAAGTCCTAAATCATAACCTAAGTCCTAAAGCATAACCTAAGTCCTAAAGCATACCTAAGTCCCAAATCATAACCTAAGTCTAAATCATACCTAAGTCCTAAAGCATACCTAAGTCCTAAAGCATACCTAAGTCTTAAAGCATAACCTAAGTCCTAAATCATAACCTAAGTCCTAAATCATAACCTAAATCATACCTAAGTCCTAAATCATAATCTAAGTCCTAAATCATACCTAAGTCCTAAATCATACCTAAGTCCTAAAGCATACCTAAGTCCTAAAACATACCTAAGTCCTAAAGCATACCTAAGTCCTAAATCATACCTAAGTCCTAAATCATACCTAAGTCATAAAGGATACCTAAGTCTAAATCATACCTAAGTCCTAAAGCATACCTAAGTCCTAAAGCATACCTAAGTCTTAAAGCATACCTAAGTCCTAAAGCATACCTAAGTCCTAAATCATAACCTAAGTCCTAAATCATAACCTAAGTCCTAAATCATAACCTAAATCATACCTAAGTCCTAAATCATAACCTAAGTCCTAAATCATAATCTAAGTCCTAAATCATACCTAAGTCCTAAATCATACCTAAGTCCTAAAGCATACCTAAGTCCTAAAACATACCTAAGTCCTAAAGCATATCTAAGTCCTAAATCATACCTAAGTCATAAAGGATACCTAAGTCTTAAAGCATACCTAAGTCCTAAATCATACCTAAGTCATAAAGGATACCTAAGTCTTAAAGCATACCTAAGTCATAAAGGATACCTAAGTCCTAAATCATAACCTAAATCATAGCCTAAGTCCTAGATCATAACATAAGTCCTAAATCATAATCTAAGTCCTAAATCTTTAGCTAAGTCCTAAAGCATACCTAAGTCCTAAAGCATACCTAAGTCCTAAAGCATACCTAAGTCCTAAAGCATACCTAAGTCCTAAATCATACCTAAGTCCTAAATCATACCTAAGTCATAAAGGATACCTAAGTCTTAAAGCATACCTAAGTCCTAAATCATTACCTAAGTCCAAAATCATTACCTAGGTCCTAAATCGTACCTAGGTCCTAAATCGTACCTTTAACTTTCTGTATGTTTGGTTTAGAGTTATAAAGGCACATTCCATTATAACTCTATTCATAATTTGCAGTCAAGCACTGTGTGCATGTGTGCATGTGTGTTACCCCTCCCCATGAAAATAAAGAAAAACGTTGAATCAGGTGTCCGCTTGTATGGTGAGTCGAATTGGCGACAATGAGTTGCGTTGGCTGCAATGATACCCCTAGCATTGACTAGATAATATGGATTTTAGCGTAATCAATTTCGAATGCTGCCCAAATTCCACCGAGCTCATAGAGCTATCAATCATTTAATCAATTTCACCACAAACGTTAAAACAATATAATTATATCAATCAATCAATCAATCAATCAATCAATCAATCAATCAATCAATCAATCAATCAATCAATCAATCAATCAATCAATCAATCAATCAATCAATCAATCAATCAATCAATCAATCAATCAATCAATCAATCAATCAATCAATCAATCAATCAATCAATCAATCAATCAATCAATCAATCAATCAATCAATCAATCAATCAATCAATCAATCAATTTTTATTGCATAACAACATGCCATAGCAAGCATGGTAAAGCATACCTAAATAACATACAGAAATAAAGTGAATTCGATACTCTATTTACAACAAGAAATTTTCCAAGAGGATGTTTTATCATCAGAAGTCAAAATGTGCTAAAATTAAATTAAAATTTATGTAATAAAATTAAATTCAAAATGAAACGCTTCAAAATCCAGGGGACCATATTGCCAGAATTACCATACGAGTACCATACATTCTCAGTCTAAATAATTGTTGGCATAATGACCAAGAGAAAGTACTATCATATCTGGCTGTGTATTTTAAGGCAATATCTATTACATGGTACGTCTGCAGAATATCAAATATACATCACCTACACCAAAAAGTTAGTAAAGTATTTATAGATAACATGTACTTACCATTTATAGCTGTTAGGTCTTCATCTACAGTTGATTTGTAATGTCAATAATGCAGATAAAATGATGTAGCCTCTAATATTCATCTGAAAGTTATTGATACAGTGACAAATTTTCATAAGTTTTCATCAAAGACAGTCGCCAGTATTTCAACTTAATAGTTAATGCTGAATTTTTTATGACAAATATGATCATTAGCAAGGTCACCAAAAAAAAGCAATGTCAAGGTCTTGAAGATCATTATAAATAACACTGGTTAAGTAACTTAATTTAGATTTCTATGTATTAAAATACTAGTACAGTCTGAGTTAGTGCACAAAATGTCAAATTTGACAATAAATATGGCCGCCATTCAACTATTATTGCCAATGTCGAAGTATCCTGCATATGTGGATTACTGTTTGTGACATTTGTGGCAGGCTTGGTTGAAATTGGTCTATCATCTCTGCTGTGTACTATGCACTATAATTTTTGGCTCTTTGACCTTGAAGACAGAGGTTGGGGTCAAAGGTCAATGTCTCAGAGAGACCAATATGCACAGTTGCCTAGAAGTACATATTTGAAACTTGCTCCTTATTCACTGTTCACATTAGCTCCTTGTGATGGGCAAGCATTGCCTCATGGAAGTCCTACTCAATAGCAATTAATACATGAAAATAATCAAACCGAGTCTGTCTCTATAACATTTTGTAGGTACATGTGCAGTTGGGGTAATTTTTGGTGCATGCTCATGCAGGGAGGTGTCCAGAGCACTCTATAATACTATGCAACTACTATACAAATAATTGATAATTACAGAATCCAAACTTGGTGGTCAGTCATGCATGCATGCATGCATGTATATACATGAAGTGTAGCTAAAAATAGAATGGATTTACCAGCATATTGCCGTCATATAATTGTTCCATGTATATGATTTAATAAAAGAGTGATCATAGTAATAATTCAAACATATTCTATACAATTTCAAATACTCAAAATGCTATTTAAATGATTTGTTAATTTAAACTAAAATTTTCAAATTTAAAACTTGCACAAATGTCATTCTTGGTGTATGTTTTTCTTCAAAGTTAGATAAATATCTTGTATCGATTCCTGTAAATGACAGAATTGATTCAAGTTTGTGTATTACAGATACAAGATGTAAATATTTTAAATGGGAAAATTTATTTCCCAAATATTTCTTCTTTAAGCCAAGGAAAGCATGAGTGACCTAAGGGGCCTTGTCAAGAGTCTGAAGATGATCATTGACAAAACTCTTGGTTCGTGAGTATTTTCCTTTTGATTGAAGTAAAATATGAAAGCATAACATATTTCTTCTTCTCCGGCATAATTTATGAACAACTGGCATAATTAATATTGATTTGAAATATTTTGATTTGTATTTTTAGCACACTTCATCCAGTGACATAGACACATGTGGTCTAGACAGGTCAGGTATATCTACATTTGCTGTTTGAACACAATAACTTGGTTTGTACATTGTCGATAAATACATGTAAATAAGATGCAATTGTACAAATAGCCAGTTAATTATATGGATAGCCGAATGCGTCCCTTGAAATAGGAATAATTAATTATGAAGTTGACAGACTCAAATATCATTTTGCATCATGTACAAAACATAAACAAGCACTAAAATGAAAGTAGATACTCCCATTCTTCCTACACACAAAAAAAAAAGATTAAGGTGATATTTTATGGTGTTATTACTATGGTATAATCATTATTAATTCAAGGGTATAACCTGATTAATCAAGTCATTAAATAGCTTGTTTGTGGTAGATAAAACAATTTATTCTCTTCCCTTTAGTGGTTACCACACTTTCTTGTGAATGATGGAATTTTAAAATACATTTTTTCTGTCATTTGATCCCAAACAGTAAAAAGTAGCTCTCTGCCATTAATTTATCTCCTGATTCAACAAGCATCAGAAATGGTAGTTTGTATAGTGATGAATCTATCTGAAATATTCCCACCACAAAAGCACAAGTTGCTTTGACTCAAACAAAGATTTATAATTTGAGCTAGGGTAAATATAATCAAATATTATGGTTATAATGTCTGATTTGGGGGAACTGTTTAAAAGAGTTTAATAACATGCTTATTATCTCGTCTGATAAGGCCAGTTTGATTGAGTCCAAGATTTTTGCTCAGACTGTTAGGCCTAATAAAAAAATGTGTGGTTCTGATTACACTCAATTTTAGAATAGGTGGGGGTAGTTTTTTTTATTTTATTACATATTTTTGTCATGTGTGAGGTTTTCCATTGTTTTCCAAATGATCTCTGTGTTGTTTATTTCTTCCTATCAGATGTACAGCCATTACAGATTAGAAGAACAGTTTCATATTGTCTTTTTAAGTTGATGTCAGATTCTGCATCCACTATTTTTCACGAGACTTCACAATTTTTGCAATTTTATTATTTTTTTCTTGAATACATAAAAATAAATTTAGGATTCGGCAGTGAAATGCTAGGTGTGGTCACGTAACTGGAACCAAACAATTAATTTTTTTAGGTGTTATCCAATGTGTGAATATAAATTTGTGAAAACACAAAATGTGAGAAAGCCCAAAGGGATCATGTAGGGTGTTATAAGTTTATCACTGATAGTTGAGTTCTGTTTGTAGTTTTGCAAGTATGGTCTATCTTTAGGTATTCCATATAACAGGTAGCATCAGTCTACCCACAGATATCCATCTTACTCTAACCATTTCCATTTATTCCAAAAAGACTTGCACACAGTTATGTGGTATTGGGTTAATAATGCTTTTATCATAACTCTGTGAACAAACATACGAAATAAGTGATGGTGGTATATATACAAGCAATTATTCTACACATGTCAATAAATAATACAACCAATTACTCACCTTGCTAGAAAGTTGTATTGTACCTAGACTATCACCAGTCCATTGGAAGAATTTGTTTGTCTCAGAATCCTCAAATGTTTGGAATTCGTTATTCACTTCAAATTTAATAAGGAAAATGTGGTCAACTATTTTTTTCCTGTTACTAGTAGTCTCTTAAGGGACGAGAGTGTACCAAGACTAATGTGAATATAGTAACCTTGGTGTAAACTTGAGTATCATTTTTTTTATCAGACAACCATAACACATTCACTGAAAACTGTTAAAACACCAACAGTTATCGTACTCATCATTATCCATAAGCAGTACAGAAACAGGTTGAAATCATGATTACCACCGAGTTTTGGGTGTGGACCATAAAATCAATTTAATTTTATTCATTGTGTATATAGCGACAAAAATACATTGATCCACAGGTGATGCAATACTGTTCACAGTGTACATTATTATGTTAATATAAATACAGTGTATATTATTATGTTAGTTTAAATACAGTGTACATTATTATGTTAGTATAAATACACAGTGTATGTATACAAGTAATAAATGCCGTCCGGGTAAATACACGCCGACGTAGGAGGCGTGTATTGCCCGGATGGCATTTATCTTGTACCCAAGCTAATAATTCAATGGTGTCATATTCTTCCCAGGAAGAACTTCATACACGCATTGTTTATGTTTTGATTTTCGACAAGACACCCTGATGCCAACGTGACTTCCAATCGAAGCTGACACATGTCAACAAATGTTGCACGACGAAAATAGCAATTATATCCCAATGTACAGTGTATTTCATACCACTAAGGCATTATGTATTTGCTTGATATTATTATGCAGGACATTCGTACTACAAACTACTCAATACAATTACATCCATCATGTGTATGCAACTAGTGATATGAAATTTAATCGCCACCGATTAAATTAATACCAAATAAATGCCGTCCGGGTAAATACACGCCGACGTAGGAGGCGTGTATTGCCCGGATGGCATTTATCTTGTACCCAAGCTAATAATTCAATGGTGTCATATTCTTCCCAGGAAGAACTTCATACACGCATTGTTTATGTTTTGATTTTCGACAAGACACCCTGATGCCAACGTGACTTCCAATCGAAGCTGACACATGTCAACAAATGTTGCACGACGAAAATAGCAATTATATCCCAATGTACAGTGTATTTCATACCACTAAGGCATTATGTATTTGCTTGATATTATTATGCAGGACATTCGTACTACAAACTACTCAATACAATTACATCCATCATGTGTATGCAACTAGTGATATGAAATTTAATCGCCACTGATAAAACAAAACATGGCTACTGACATCAAAAATACAACTTTCAGCGAAATTGTTTATCTGTGTCTAGCGTAAAGAAACAACATATTAATTAAATGCAAATGAAATACACCATTCAAACTTTTGAAATGTTGTGTATTACGAAGCAATGGTAGTACCGCCTACCTCTCGCAAGTTGTAGTAAAATACACCATTCAAACTACAATGCAATACCGTCCACAATTATTGTGACTTTTTTGTCCATTCCGTCTTCATCCTTCTCCTCGGCCCAACTATTCCAAACTTGCATGACAAGCTAGTACTTTTTTCTGTGTATTTTTCGGTACACTTGCCTTCAGTTTCTGATCTATGTCCTCAGCTGTCATAACAGCAACCCGTCGCTTTCTCCCTGCCATTATACGGTCTACCTTGCAAGTACAAGTTGTAGTATGTGTATTTTGTTCACCTTCTAAATACACTCTGAGGTAATGTTTATTATTCAACTTGTGAACGGAAGTCTTATCTGTTCAGTCACAGTCTGGGGTCATGTTTTTGTTACGATTGTCTGCGTCTAATCACTATTCCCTGGATGCCATTAATTTGATCTTATACACAGAAAATACACTCCCGCCACCGACATTTGATGAATTTGCTACTCTGCTGATACACCGGTCTTCACGCTTTTCCCTGATTGGTCAATAGTCTCATTTGTAACTGTCAGTCGAAATTTAACGCCCACGCCGGAGTACAAGTATGTATGTATGTATGTATGTAGAAATGCACAAGGAACTAATAAACCAGTCCGTATATATAGCTGTTAAATCCGACGTTTCGAATAAATATTCTTTTTCAAAGGAAAAATTGGCGAGACAGAGAAATGCCAAGTGAAAACCCGAACATTTCTAAATATAATGGAACAAAACCGCGCGTGATATAAATAAACGGTTATACGTGGGATAAGTTCTTAAATTCGCACGCACCTAATAGAACCCAATAGAATACGCCTGGAATTAAAAAAATACCCAATGATCATGATAATTAGATTGGGATAATGATAATTAGATAGGGAAAGACGAGAATAATTTATTAATTCCAAGGGGTTCCAGCGTTCCAAGACGGAAGATGATTTCTTCTTCCTTCAACCTCAAAGCTTTCTCATCGCCAGAAACCTTACAAATTCCTGAAATGGACATATCTGATACACTATGATCATTAGTAATAAAATGCATAGATACGGGATAGTTACGATTCTTTTTTCTGGTCAAACGGAGATGTTCCACGAAACGATCACCAAGACGACGTACAGTAAGTCGTTGAACCTATATACAGAAAACCACATTTTTGACAAGTAATGCAATACACTACATTAGTACTAATACAAGTAAATCTACTTGTAACAGGCACACTGTTCTTAGGGCCAAAACATGATTAGTATTAATAATGAAACGACATGTACCACATCGAGTACGATCGCACGGAAAAGAACCTGCATTAACTTCCAATTCACGTTGTTCTGTACGTACCACCATATCTCTAAGACTGGTATCACGACGCCAAGCTGTTAATGGTACTGCAGGAAACAATGAATTGGTAACCCTATTAGAACGTAAGATATTAAAATGCTTGTATATAATGTTTTTAACTCTAGTTGAAAAGGGATGGTATGTAAGAGCTAGTATGGGACGATCGTTGTTACTCCTCTGATCATGTGATTTGATACAAGCTTCCCTAGACAAAGATGATACTTTATGTAAAGCCGCGTTGGTAACAGACATAGGATAACCACGTTGATGGAAGTACGTGCAAAATTCAGCAGACCTTTTTCTGAAATCCAAATCACTACTACAAATACGACGTAAACGAAGTAATTGTGAATAGGGAATGGAATCTTTACACTTATTAGGATGTGATGAACCATACTGCAAATATGAATGTGAATCAGTAGGTTTAGTATAAATAGATGTAGCTATATCATCACCATCAATCCTAAGGGAGATGTCAAGGAAATTGATAGTTAGTTCTGAAATATCATAAGTATACTGAATAGCAGGATTAAAACTACATATGTAGTTAATAAACTGCATAAGGTCCTCAAGTTTGAGTGATGCTGCACCAACGCCGTCATCAATAAATCGTTTATATAGATCAGGTAAGATCCCTTGATATGAGCTGAAAATAAGGTGTTCTTGATAAGACATAAGTAAACAAGCATAACTAGGTCCAAGACAACTTCCCATAGCAACGCCGCGTTTCTGCACAAAATACCTGTCATTAAAGGTAAAATAATTACAGGTGAGAACAAGTTCAGCTAATCTAAGAAGTACGTGGGTAGGAGGGTTAAGTACAGGTCTTAAATTAAGATAGTGTTCGATAGCAACTAACCCTTCATTATGTGGTATGGAAGTATATAAGGACTTAACGTCCATAGAAAAAAGGTATCGATCGTGGCCTACCTTGTTGGAATTGGAAGCCATTAAATACTTTAAGAGCATGGTTCGTATCTTTAATGTAGGTAGGCTGAGATGCCACAATAGGTCGTAAAAGGGCATCTAAATAACGCGCGATGTGTTCCGTCGGGCAGTTACAAGCTGAGACGATGGGCCTACCAGGAATATTAACCTTATGTATCTTGGGTAGTAAATAAAACACGGCTGTCCTTGGTCGACGGACTATAAGGTTACGTGCTTCCGTTGGTAATTCGCCAGCGGATATAAAAGCGTTAACAGTATTCATAATTTCGCGTTGCACGTCTTCTGTAGTATCACATTCCAATTCCTGGTAAAAATCCGTGTTTAAGAGTTGTCTCTCTGCCTCAGCCACATACAGATCTCTATACCATACAACTACTGCTCCGCCTTTATCTGCAGGCTTAATAACAATATCATCGCGCTTTCTAACGGATGAAATAGCATCGCGTTCTTCCTTAGTGATGTTACTGAAAGGGAACTTGTTATTAAATTTAATAGTATAAACCTCACGCCTGCAAACATTGATGTAATGGTCAAGAGTACTATTGCGACCAGCTTGAGGTGTCCAATGTGACTTAACAGGGGGGGGGGCGCCAAACAATCGTTGGTTATTGGTATTATTAACATGAGCTTCACCCTGGGTATTATTATCATAATTAGCAAAGTACTCTTTCAAGCGAAGACGACGGAAAAAACTTTCGACATCACGTTTAACATAGAACTCGTTGATATGAGATTTAATAGGGATGTATGTAAGCCCCCTACTAAGAACATTCCGTTCTGAATCTGATATATTAAGGTCTTCTGGGATGGTGACGACAAGCCGTTTAGATGTGTTTTGAAGGGGCTGTCGGTCACTATGAGGTTGATAAAACTCACCTCGATCTTCATGATGTCGAGCTTTGGTAAGGGTATCCAGTTTTCCTTCCTTGCAAGCTAACAAGTTGGTGTGTAATTCACGGTTGAGTTCATGGACCGTTGTCTTAATGGTGTTAAGTTGTCCATGGCTACAGTTGTCCTTAAGTTGTGAACGTGACTTCATAAGTTGTTGATCAAAATAATCACGTTGTCGTAAGTGGTCCTTGATGGTAGTCCTTATGAGATGACGGGAACACTTATCGAGGTGTCTATCACAGGAACGTTGTAACTTTGTAGGGCGACCCAACAAACATGATTTGAACTTCAGTTGAAAACCTACTGGAATGACATGTTTTCGTAAACAATTACCTAAAAAGTGGATATGGCTGGTGCACCTGGTCTTCCCAAATGTAGCTTTACATTTTTGTAGGTTATGTATGTATGTATGTATGTATGTATGTATGTATGTATGTATGTATGTATGTATGTATGTGTTTGTTTATTTGCTAGTCTATCTGTCTGTCTGTGTAGTCTGTTCACTTACTATCCTACTTACTTACTTACTGACTGACTGACTGACTGACTGACTGACTGACTTACTTTTTCTTCAAAAAACTTTCTGTGTTACTGTATAAAATAGCCACAAATGGTAGCTTTAATCTCATAGACACATTAAAAAGTCATATAGAGCTATTGCCACAATGATCCATTTCAACTTCGGGTTTTACGCAGACGACGTCTTCAAATATCATGGACCTGGGTCTCTTACGTAGTGAATCGTGCATTTCAGTTGAATGAACGGAATGTGTTCAACTGTCTCTTGTTTTCCTGGAGAGAGGCGAGAATAAAATCTAGATATGGGTTACCATAATCATAAAGAGGTTACATTTTCGAAGAATGTTATCCATTGCTGCCTGCGGGATGCGTCTGGAGTTATAGCTACATTTCGCATTGGAAATTGAAGAATAATGAATTATATGTATCCATGGATTGCAGTCCCCGAGTCTCACCCTGAAGAAACAGTCTGACATCTTTGAAAAGTGTTACGTCAGGCCAGGCATCTGTCACTTTCAAAAGATCTTTGAACACTAATAAAATGTATTCGGGCAGTCGTCACGGAGTGCTCATGTCTGCGTAGTATTTCGTAATTTGTTGTTTTCCTTGTCTACAGTCTAAATATTGCAATTTTCTGTCTTGAATATATTTCCCCTACCTTTAGATTGTCTTCTAGTATAGAGCGTATATTGATACATCTGTAGTACTAGTAGCAGGATTTGTATCATTTAGGAAAACACCATTACTAGTATAGTACGTCTCCCATTGCAGAGCACAGGTTTGTGAGTGTTCAAAATATATTGAATAGCGCCCGCACTCGTTGATAAAGATTATTTAAAATCTTCGCATCTTGCTTGTTTAATAAAAGAAGTGAGATTTAGCCTTGTAAAAATACAAACGTGATAATTGTGAAGTTAGGTTTATTAATTCAGATATTTGGGATTTTTGTTGTCTTTCATTTAAATCTCTATCACTAAAATGTAAAACCACTCCTCCATGCCAAGCCGTACAGGCCAAAAATAGTATTCTTTTTCTTCAGTAATACTTGTGGGGTTTGGCCGGCGAGGGTGAGAATTTCGGTTGGGGTGTGGGGTGTAGTATTTTATGAAATCAATTGAGAGGAGGGTCAAGTGTTGCTATGACCATTCTTCTATTATCTATTCTTTGCATTTATTTTATGATTTTTGGCATGCCACCACTGCCACCACTGCAGTTGTTAGTTGTGATGTGATGTGAGGAGAGGGTTGGATATTTAACTATCTATTTGTAGTATTTCGAAGGAATTCACATTCTCTATTTCATTATTTTATTCAGATGAGTTTTCATTTTTGTTGAAAATTTTGGTGATTTACAAGATTTTTCTTCCAATTTTTCGATGAAAGTAAATGTTTCAAGAAATTTACGTTGTCGAAAATAAACTCTACTTTTGATTTGAACACATGGGATATGGCATTCGCACTGACAGATAACACACACCTTTCTTTTATTCTAACTGTTCTTTTTCTAATCGTAAAATTCAATACTGCAGTGAATGTCCTCATTCAATCTGCTATTTTGCTGTCTGTGTCAAAATATAATAATCTTCTCCGGCGGCGGCGGCGGCTGCAGCGGCGGAGGGAAAATCTTTTATTTTTTCCCATAGGGACAAACAGAATGATTTTTATTCGAGAGGTCTCTGACCTCGTACGTGTAAAACTCAGATGACCACCATCATTGATTTTTCGATCATGACGCCCTCTATCGCGATCTTTCACACTCTCAATACCATAGTCTCTCGTACAATACATGTAGACTATTTGACTCTCATTGACATATGCAATAGTTTTACAAGACAGTATTATCATTGTAGTACCTACAACAAATCAACTCTCTTATCTGTGTGGGGTCCAAGTTAATGTATATTTAGACATATAAATATATGAACGACCACACTATAGTTACTGGCTACATTTCACACTTTATACTGTTCAAATTAGAGTAAATGAATACATAAATAATTTAAATCTTCGGCTAGTTTTGCTTCACAGACAAATACTGTTAGACCTTACATTAAAATGGCAAATACTTACTTACTTCACGCTCTCAAACAAATGCATGCCCCCACCAGAAGTGAACTCGAGAATTTTTATAGCCCTTACTCCCAATACTCGACATAGATTTTTCTTTGTGAAAGTAAACAGTATCCCCCTCCCCATTCTGGAGCTGCACAATTGTATTGCACACTACATTAAAATACTACAATGGAAACATTTCTTTACATATAGATGTGGGCTTTGTAAGCGAGGTCTCATATTAGGCTGTGACGTATACTTGGGGAGATACTTCCCCTTTAATCTTGGTTTGGAGGAGAAACAACATATCAACATGATCATTCGGGAGGGTGTGTACCCTGTGCAAATATTAAGTCAAAATACTTATAACTCACGTAATGCTGAAATTTAATTGTATGAAACTGGAACTATGAGCCTAAAGATCGACGTAAAAAACATCTATAACTTTTTGCCCCCCCCCCCCGGCTAGATACATTGACGTCGACTAATTTGGCGGCTTCCACTGTGCACATGTAGACTGTTTACTATAGACCCAGAGTAGTATTATAAATAGGATTTTAGGATCACTTTAACGACATCCCCCATATTTCACTTATTATAAAGCAAATTAAGTCTTAAAACTGTATTAAAATTAATTTTAGAACCAGTTTAAACCAGTTTAAAACGACATACCTCTTATTTCACTAGTTTTAAGGCAAATAAAGCATTAATATACATCATGCGCTCAATTAAACAAATAAAAGAGATATGTATATACATACAAGTGTAGCATAAATTCAAAATGTCAAACGAACAAAGTCAAAATTCAATCATTTTCGAAGACGACACAATTGAATCAAGTTCACTTAGTCCTCTTAGTTCACACTCTCTGCTTGATCCTGCTATTGCTAATCCTTCAGAGAATGGTGAGGATTTATTATTAGATATTTTAAATGAAAAAAGAAAGATCCAAGAAATTCCTACAATCAAATGGAGAGAAGTTCCAACAGAAAAACCATTTTTGATTACTCGATATCAGGAAATCCGTTCTTATTACGGTCCTGGATTATGGATTTGTCTTAATAATCCAATAACTCTTAACGAACTTTATTATACTTACGCTCCTAACAGAATGATAGATGAGATTATTACAAATAAACTCCCATTAATAGTTGTTTCATGTGGATTAAAAAAATCTACGAGAAATCCAAATAATTCGTATTTTAATTATACTCTAATGGATTTTCATTTAAATCTCTATCACTAAAATGTAAAACCACTCCTCCATGCCAAGCCGTATAGGCAAATAAAAGTATTCTTTTTCTTCAGTAATACTTGTGGGGTTTGGCCGGCGAGGGTGAGAATTTTGGTTGGGGGTGTGGGGTGTAGTATTTTATGAAATCAATTGAGAGGAGGGTCAAATGTTGCTATGACCATTCTTCTATTATCTATTGATGTAGTAAAACAAAAATTAATGGAAAAAAATGTTAAATAACAGTTAAACAATAATTAAATAATAGTTATATCATAATTTATTGATCATTCTCTCACCTGGTTAAATATTAATTTTTTTGATTTATTTAACTTCAGTTTTAAAAAGATTTGACGCCATCGTAAACGCCACCAACTAAATCTCACTATCTCTAGATATTCTGCATTTGATTCTGCGAAAATGCTTCCATTTTCAACTCTGGTATTAGTGCAGCTTCCTGATATTCTCCTAAATATAATAGAATTGCTTTTATAACTACGCTAAAGTTGAGTGATCGATATCGTGTTGGATCTATATAAACTTCATCAATTGATGAAAATATTATAGTAACAGTTCTTAAAAGATAATAATTTAGTTTATATTTTTTTAAAACTTTTTAAATATGGTTTTTAGGGTTATAGATGCTTCGACTTTTTTGTTTTCTTTGACCATGTTCAAAGTTTCCATCTAAAGATTCATCTAAAGATTTATCTAAAGGTTTGTTTAATGAATTACAGCAGTCAAAACAGTGAAACCTTCCATAGATCTTACCACAAATGTTTTTACAAATATCATCATGAGGTATATTGAATTTTCTACATATGTTACAATGTATGATGTTATACCATTTTTTTTTGTTTATTTTTTTGTTCATTAAATCACAACAAAGTGTACTGAAAATGTTAGTACGATCACTGGCTACAGTTGCTACACGATTTCGTTTATATAATTGACATTCCATTATATAGTTAGTTTATTAGTTTATTAGTTTATTAGTTTATTATATTATATTATATTATATTTTTTTTGTTAAATAAACTAATAATATTCCACCACCAGCTAATATATAACTTCATATCATCAGAAGGTTGATAATAGTCACTAAATTCGGGTTCATTTTCAAGACTTGTGAGTGTACTCTCCGGATGAAATTCAAGATATAAATTTAAGTTTTGATCAGTCAGAACCAGATTTTGTCTCGCATGAACATCTAAATGTTTTTGTTTCGCTATAAAATCTAGTACTTTTTGCCTATGTTCCAACCATACTTCTCGATCTTTATTGAAATTCTCCAAAGCTAAATCATGTCTCTTTAATTCTTTTTCATGTTCTTCTTTCATATCGACGCCGCCTGAAGCTGCCTTAGCTACATAACTACCACCAACAAAGGCAGTTGCATTTAAAATAGCTCCACCAACTATCATCGCAACAGCTGCACCCATTATGTATAGTATATATACTATTAAGATATATTATATTAAATTATATTACATTTCTTTTTAATATTCTTTTTTAATATCCTTTATATTCTTTTTTAATATCCTTTATAAGGATCAACTGGTAACATATTTCTTTGTTCCAACAGATCTTTCTCTAATACTGCTCCACTCACAGCTATTGCGAGAGAAGCAAACTTTTTGAATGAAGTACTTGTTTTAGGACTGTCTGGAGCCATCTTTATAGTCTTGTCAAGTATAAAACTATTAGTTATTGTTAAAGCAGATAAAACTGCACCATCATATAGACCATTCACGATTAGTTTAGTATAGTCTGTCATTGTATATTGTATATATATATATAAAAAATCAAATAATTAATGTTCCATATTATTCCATTTCAAATAGAGCTTGCGGAGCTTTATTTTTAACTGGTTCTAATGTTGTTAATTGTTTAGACTCTGATGACGACTTGATGCTTGCGATATCACTTGATTGTAAAAACCATTGTCTTTTATAATATGAACCAGCTGCCCCAATTACTAATGAACCAAGAGTTAATAAAACCATAGTATTAGTACTATTAAATTGCGAGCTTTTATTGTCTGACTCAGTTGCCTTAGTTGCCTCTATTGATTCCATTGATTTGGCGCTATCGACTAACGGTACTATTGTTTTTGATTTTTTTCGTTTTTTTGCTACAGCTGAAATTACTGCTAATTTTTTTCCCCATGCAACTCTACCTGGATTTTTAGTTTTACTGTTTGTAGTAACAGTCTCTACTTGAGTTTCTACTTTGGGTTGTGTTACACTTTCTGTATCACTCATTTTTTACACTAATATATATATAATAAGTATATAATACAAAATATTTAAAATATTTGTCTTTTCAAGTCTTTTCAAATTATTTTTTTCAATATCTTGAGAAAGTTCTTTAACAAGTTCACATACATGTTGTCTCAAGTCATTCAAGTCATTCAAGTCATTACTCAAGTCATTCAAGTCATTACTCAAGTCTTTCAAGTCATTACTCAAGTTACTTTTCTTGAGACAAGGGTAAAGAGTATATGTTTTAGACTCATGATTATATCTTAAAACAAAATCTTTATTATTATGTTGTTCGGATAAATTTGTTGCGTTAATATCTCTGAGATCATTAAGTGCATATCCTAGAGGTGTGTAAGAATTTCCTAGATTTGATGGTGATGTCATATTGTATTTCGTATATATATATTATATATTTAATACAAAATATTTAAAATATTTACCTTTTCAAGTCTTTTCAAGTCTTTTCAAGTATTTTTAAATTACTTTGATTTTTTGAAACTCTTTTCAACTAAGTCAAGTTCCAAGTTGTTTTCAATATCTTGATCAAGTTCTTGATTAAGTTCTTGATCAAGTTCTATAGCAAGTTCTTTAACAAGTTCTTGATCAAGTTGACTCAAGTCATTAAAGTCATTCAAGTTATTTTTTTCAATTTGACTATTCAAGTTATTCAAGTCACTTTTCTTGGGGCATGTGTGAACAGTGTGTGTTGCAAAGTTAATATTATTTGAAATGGTGAGACCACCACTTGTCAATGCCAAAAGAGGACCATAACTGTATGCTAACTTTCCAGTAGGTTGTTTGAATTGATTTGTAACAAGAAAATTGTTTTTCAAGTCGTCACTTAATTTATTCACATTATGTACTGGAAGCACAAGTCCTACTATTTTACTAATCCCAAATAAAACTCCATTTACAATGTTGTCACTTATGAGAGAACTGTAAGTGCTTTCATATATCTTATAATATTTTTATATTTCTTTATCGCTCGCTTTTTCAATATATTCGAGAGTGAAATTTTTCCCTAAGAAAGCTTTTGATTGTCCAGCAGCAATGATACAAAGTAATCTTTCTCTGTACTTAACTATTGGAGACACTTGTTCTGATGTTACTGTTGTTGGTATTGATTCAACTGGCTGTAAAATTTCTGCCAACGACTGTTCCATTTTATCTTATATATATGTATTAAATATTTTATTTTTAAAAAATAGTATATGACACCGAACTGAATAAATAGCCATAAAATATCATTGATTAACATTATACTAGATCTATACTATATGGTTGTCTTAAACGAAATACTAATTTACTATAAGGAGTATATTTTAATTGTTTTATATATTCACTAATTTCTTCCTTATTTAATTCCATCCCATAGTTTTCAATTATTTCTTTCACATCATTTTTACTCGGTGTGTAATACAGAACGAGCATACCGATGTTTTCTCGAAATGTCTTAGCGATACTCGTAAATTGTTGCGTAAGTACCCATACGCTAATATTATCATGACGAGCTTAAAATATTGACACGAGATTTGACATCCTTCGTGAAAGCGCAGTCGTTTGTAATAGTTCCATAACGAACTCTGTTTTACCCGAACATGTCGGTGCACTAATAAGCATATTGAAAGGAGGGTCAAGCCAGATCATTTTCGAGTATTCTATACTATCAATAATGTTAATAATGTTAATAATGTTATTAATGTTAATAAATAATAGATTTTAATTTAGATTCTTGAATTTTAAGCATAGCATCACTTATAATGAAAATATTTGCGCTTATTTTTTCTTGTGGGTCTGTGGATTCTCGTTGAATTTCCAGTTGAACCCCATCTTTTGTATTCATGACTTTCAGACCACTACCATGATATCTATTATCCTTAAAACTTCTTAAATCAATAAACAAACAATATTTATTTAACAGAAAGTTTTCCTCAGTTATTTCCTCTACTTTATCGCAACAGAACTCAGATGACATGAAATAACGTCTGGTTTCTTCCCAAAATTTTCTAGGAGATAATCCCTGTGCATACACTTTATTTGCGATACCTTCTATCGTTATTGCAACAGAATTAATACTAGGATTAAAGAATAATTCGGTATCTAATGCATTTTGTAGCTGTGGTGTACTGAATAATACAAAAATTCCTGTCAAGCTTCTACGTGGTATATTAATATTCTCGTTAATAATTGTATTTGTACCAGAGAAGTTAATTGTTCTGAAATGTTGAATATGTTCGTAAAGAAAACTTTTAACGCTGTTATAATAACCCTTAATTTCCATAGCTAACTTTGGATCTCTTATCGTTTCATATTCAAGTTAAATGTTTGTTAAAGTATAATCCCAACGATCCGTGTCTTCACATACTAGGATTTTATTAACGGGAGCAAGAGTAATCTCCCATTCGATATGACTTCCTAAGCTCGAAGGATATACGGCTCCATGACCATTCATTATAGGATGCAATTTCGCTAGATCGATCGCATATTTTTTACCATATGCCTTATGAAGTGCACCCTCTCCTAAGTAAGCCCCACCACCAACTCCAACGATATTATCGCTTCTCAATTTTCGGAGATTTTCTGACTGAATTCCATACAGCGTTTTATTTGTTCTATCTGAATACAGATCTTCATACGTTTGTACTAAATTGTAGTTTGTTAAATCCATTAAGATTTCCCCTTCGAATTTTAAAACTAATCGACTGATGATGTTAGCAGACAGGTTTTGAACAACGAAGTTCTTATTATGACCGTTTAGTTTAAGATCAAAAACGAGATTGAATTTACCCGTTAGAACAACAGTGTCTTCTAATTTTGGACACCTGATATATAAAACTTCACCGGGTTTTGCACGATTTGGATTATACGTTACAACGTGATGAGTTCGTTCTCCTTTACTACCGAGTGCGTTCAATTTTGAGTAGTCACCTTGAAGTTCTCTATTGTAAGGCATTTTTCTTATACTATATTTTATACTAAAATACAAAAAAATATTAGTATTTTATTTTTTCATTTCATTTATTTATTTATTTTTTGCTCGTTTAGTTAAAATCCGTTCATAAAGGTATACCGCTATTGCAGTTGCCAACAGCCATACATGTTCAGCTATAAATCCTACAACTTGTCCCGCTGTTTTTAAAATGAGTGACACGATAGAACCGATAATACCTGGCAGTGCCATCGCTGCTTTATTACCGAGCCATTTTAATACATCCGCAACACATTTAATAACTGCTTTGACTGGACCACCACCACTACTACCACTGCTACCACTGCTACCAACGGGTGGTGATTTAGCTATACCTAATGCAATGGCTATGGTAGTTATAACTAAACCGAGTGCTGTTGCTAATGAAATTATAGTAACTCCATTACGTTTGAAAAGAATTACCAGTTTATCTTTAATACTAAGATTTGGGTCTTTGAGTACTTCTTTCAAAGAAGATGTCTCAGCTAACTTATTACGTAAAGTATCAGTTAACTTATTATATTTTAAGATATGAATCTCAATTCTGCCTAATTCTTTTTTTTCGTCTTGCGTTAATTCTTCGATTTTTTGTCGGTTTTCTAATTCTTTTTTTCTATCATACAAATCTTCTAAACTTTTGACTGCTGTATCAATTTCTTTACGCATGATTTTACATTCAGGGTTGAGTTCATTCCATTCTTCAATTTTGTTTTCAACCTTACTGATTTCATCTTTATTACCTGCAGTGTCTCTTCTGAGGTAGGCTTGATAGTCTCTTAATTGACCAACCATTGGTGGTGTTAAATCTATAGCTTCAACTTCATCACATTCAAAGGACCGGTAGCAGCAGTGTCAACAGCAGTGTCCTCGAAAAGTCTATTAGCAGCTGCAGTACCAATTTTACTTTTTATTGTACTTTTAGCTAAAAGTTTACCGTTTCTTGTAATCCGTTGATTTCTCACGTTATCATACAACTCTCCATCCTTTCCTACATGTGTATTTAATTGTAATTCAGTTCGATTAACTGGCACGCCACTTTTTTTGATAACTGCATCAATAGTATCTTCCAATGCTTTATTTCTTAATTCAGTCAATTTAGCTCCAGCGGGAGCTGCTGCGCTAACGAGGTCAACTGTGGTGCCAACGGGAGCTACAGCATCTATGAATGATGTGTCCTGGAAGCCACTCATTAATTCAAAATCCAACGAATCTTGTTCGTAGTCTGTCATTTCCAAGTCTTCCCCGGGGTCTCCAAGGTCATCTACATTTTCGTTTTCAAAAGGATTAATATCGAAAGGATCAAAGTCAGTCATCTTATTAATATTATATAATGTTATTCAAATATTATATAAATAAGTAACTTAAAAATATTATCCCAACTATTAATCCCATCGTTGAATATTCATGAACAACGTCACGCTCTCCATGCGCTGCTACCGCTTCGACTACTGCTGGTGTTACTGCTACTTCAGCTGCTGGCGCTGCTACCGCTTCAACCGCGACTGACGATGCTGGTGCGACTGACGATGCTGGTGCATCTAGTCGTTCTACTGGATCATCATGACCTTCCATTTCTTTTAATGCTGATTCTTTTACGTCATTATTTATGTTGTTATAACCGAACTTCATATCTTCTGTCGCTTGTTGTAAGAAATTGTTATAACCCGCCACATTCGTATTCAAATTTATAATCATTTTACTCGGGATTAACCATAAAGAAGGAGAAATGGCTAGATCTAACTTTAACCTCGTTGCATTAATTACATTTTGATAACGTGGTATACTATCATCCTCATTAATGCCTCTCGTCTCATCCTCGAGTAATGATATCATTTTTTGTCTCGTTTCTTGACCAGCACCGCCAGAGTCTGCTATACTTACTCGCGTGTCTGCTTGACTTCCGAACACGCAATATACATAAGATTCGATCGATCGATTTAATCGTCCTAAACCTGCTTGCGTAAAACCTGTGCTGTTTGGTAAAACAAAATAATGGTACTGCTTATAATCAGGATTTTGAAATTTATACCAATGCCAACTTCTGCGAGCCTCTTCTGGAGCATCAGGGTTTTCAACCATTGTATTTTGATATTTATATTGGATATCTTTTATATATGGATTTTCACCACTCATAACCGACACCTATACCATTGTTTCCCGATGTGTCATACGTGAATCTGAAATCTGTATTATAATCTAATCCGAATTCATCGCATATTCTATGATAAGACGATACATCATTTAAATTATCGACTTTATTAAAAGTGTCTGGGTCGTCAGGTAGTGGGCAAGAAAGTTCATTCAATATTCTTCTTATAGTATAGTAAAGTACACGTGAAATCTAAAAAATGATTGAATCTGTTTAGGGATCTCATCATTATACAGATGATCGTGAATACTAACACCGCATCCGGTCGTAGCTAACCAAACAGCAAAATTCAATTGTTGATCCCAATAACTCATATTTGGACCTTTCAACCATTTGTCGGCACTGCCTGCATTTTTATGAATTAATATGTAGTTTTTGAATATATCTCTCAATTTTATATTGAATAAATCAGTTTCGCTTACTTAAACAACCATGTTGACTAATATGTCTCGTATATTCACGGATAACTTTTTATCAAATGGTTGATGTAGTGCATAGTTAGTATTTTGTGCTAAAGTAAATGGTTTTGGATAGTTAAGCAAGTGCGGCTGTTCCTGCGGTTCCTGCGGTTCCGATACGACTAAAGGTGGCTTTGGCTTTGGTTTTGGCTTTGGCTTCGTCTTCGTTCTTGTTAATGGTGGTGATTCTGTATAAAACGGTCTATAAATTTGGCTTTCTTGTTAACTTCGAGTAAGGTAATCCTAATGACCACATTTTTCAAGTAACTCTATACAAAACACTATATAAAACATACTGATAAATTTCCATAGTATACGTCTGTTCTTAGTATCTTGTATTAATTTAAGAACCCAGTATTCATTTAAAAATTTAACTTCTTGATTGTCCTCTGGCTCTGGAAATAAATCTACGAATTCAATACGTTTAAAAAAACTCTTTTTTTTACTTCTTTACAAAAGGCTAAAATAATCTGATATATATTTTGATCTTTCAATTTTGCCCCTGTATTTACTATTAATACATGCATATTTTTCCTTCTGAAACTGTCCCATTCTAGCTCTACATTAAAACCAAGGACGTCTTTGTACTTGTTTAAAAAATTTGTGATGTTATGTTCTCCAAACATAATGTACTATACATTATACTATTTTTTAATTTTCTTAATATTTTCAATCGGTTCCCAAGAATTGAATTTATCGCCATATCCTAACCATTTTACCAATGCGTATTCATGGCCTTTAATTTTTTTCTTACGTAATATTTTTTCAATTTTATATTTCTTTGGCTCCTTCGATTCCTTCGATTCCTCAGTCATATGCGTGCGCTCATCAATCGATAATTCTTGTTCATAAAACGTGCCGTCAATGTCTTCACCCGACAAATCTTCTAGAGTGTAAACAATAACGGGACCAAAGATAATTTGTTTGGTTTTGAAAAGTTCACGCGTATAGTTTGGTAGATATCCTTTGGCAAACACGTTCTTATATTTGGAAATTCTCACGGTATCACCGATATTAAACTTCGGAGTTCCATATTCAACAGTGAGATAAGCACCATACAAATTATACCAAACAATATTTTCATTCTTTGGTAATGATGCTTCCTTCGGAGTCATGTGGATTGAATTGTGGTAGGTATTGTTATAACCATCCATTAATCGATCTAGTACATCTACCCAATTTCTAGTTTGTTTATCAGTAAAATATTTTTACATACGTGATTTAAGTGTCCTGTTAAAACGCTCGACAACCGATGCCTTTTTATCTGACCGTGTACTAAACCACTAAATTTCACGATTTTCAAAGAGATCTTTAACATACTTATTGTAAAATTCCCGTCCTTCATCAAACTGTATTTTATTCGGTTCACGGTCTTTAAAAATTAACTCAAAGGAGTCAGCCATTTCAATACCACGTTTTGACTTGAGTGGTATCGCCCAGGCATACTTCGATAACACATCGATAACAGTCAGGATGTAACGATACCCCTGGTCATTGGACATCTCTACAATGTCAGCTTGCCACTGGTCATCGATTCCAGAAACAATTACTTTGCGGTAAGGGAACTTTTTAATCGCTGGTTTGTGCATAGTGTAAACTTCTTGTTCTTCTAACCATTGTTTCATTTCCTTATACTTAATTTTTTAAATTTTTTTTTGTTTCACGTCTTCTTTGATTTTACGCCACAATTTTGTGATGCCGCTGTATGCTAAATCAGAATTATAATACAAGTCTCGCAAATACTGATCCATAGTATAGTATAGTATATATACTATACAGTAAACATTTTTATTTTTTTTTATTTTTTTATTTATTTTTTATTATTTGACTATAGCGTGTGGCGACTTCGTATCTGAATAACCATTCAGTTTATAATACTTCCAAAGGTGGAGTATAATTAGCAGCTTTTTGCATTTCGAGAGACTTCATGAATACTTCCCGAATAAATTCCTGAGGTGTTTCAGAGTAAATATTTGCTTGCGTATATGTTAGTAATTCTTTGAAATTCTTATATTGTACTTTTAATCGTGATACTTTATCCGATAATTTTAAGTTTTGGTTGACAACTGTAACAACTATTGGAACAGCTGCTAATAAACTAATAAAAACTGGAATCGCTGGAACAGCAGCTAATGCACCAACTCCTGAAATAATTCAACTAGTAATAAGTATCCCTTTATTAACACGACTTAATAATTTATAAGAACGTCTATACGCACTACATACTCGTGTAAGATAATCGAGTAGGTCTTGTATCGTTTTAATATTTTGATCAATCATTTTATGGTATCACTTTGTATCACTTTGTATCACTTTATATATGTAAAAATATTATTTTTATATTATTTTTATATTATTTTTATAACTATAAGGTTTGATAATTAAAGTGGAATGAAACACTACTTTTAAATATTGACGATTTGGTATTTCAATAGAATTTAATGGTTTCAAATTCATATTTAAAGTCGTATGATTCTGGAGGTATATCAGTTATATATTCATAAATATCATTTTTAAAAGGTTTGATAATTAAAGTGGAATGAAAGACTACTTTTAAATCTTGACGATTAAATACCTCAAAAGAAGAAGTAATTTTTGATTTATTTTGCACTACTAAAAATCGAGAAATAGATGCTGGTATAATTTGTTTGTTTATAATAAATGTTGAATGAGTTATAGTTTGTGTATCTCTAGATCTATCGGTAGAAAACTTTAAATTAACATTAATTATTCCTCTCTCATTATTATCCTTTAAAATACCACCACTATCTACAACATGTTGTATATGATAAGTTCCTGGTAGTATATAGTTTTTTTTTCTATCTCTTCATATATTACTTTATTTGTGTTTATTATATGAGAAAATTCATTTAACATTATTCTAATAATTCTTTTGCGGTTTAATTGAATTATTGCAATTTCTTCTCCTCTTTCTTCTGTTTTAGGTTTTGGAGGTGGAATCGGCTTTAATTTAAACATATTATTTTCATATTCTAAGTAATATTTAACACCTGTGATTGGTTTCTTAAATTTAATATCCCTAAGATCATTGAGAGATAAGCTGCGAGAGTTTATTGTTGTGGTCATTATTATGTGTATATATAATTAATCTATTTAAAATACTTTAAAATCTATAAGAATCAAACGTTTCAAAGTTATTGTTTTAATATCTAAAAACTTTAACCCTTGTGTTATTGCATGTAACACTTCATTTGTTTGTAATGCTTCCGCTAATTTAGATGACACTTTATTTTCTGTAAAAGTAACATTAATATTCTCATTCTCAATATGAATTTCAATAGTTAATAATGTACGTCGTTCACATGCTATTGAAAATCCATCTAAAAGAGTATCGTATTCACCCTCAGTATTTAATTTAATACATTTAGTAATAATGGTACCACTGGTTACTTTCTTCATATCATCCACCGACACATCACTAGCACTAGACAATTCTAGTTTTGCCACATCAATAGGTTTCAAACCGAATGTTTTAAACTGCGCATCATAAAATAAGTTAATAATTCCTTCATCAATGTTATAACCACAATACCATTCCCCTGAATTCATAATTCTAATAAAAATATTGTCATTATCTACTAATGTTGTTGTCTCATCCATTTTTAAATGCAGCTTTGGTTTGAGAAAGTCTAACAGGTCTAGTCTAGGATCTGGTTCCGGTAAATAATGTCTGATATCAGCTAAACTAAATGTTTTATCATTGTTATTATGAACTGACACATAAGGAACTCGGTCAGTTAAACCATAATCAATAGTTAATGGCTTTTTAAGCATTTCAACATAATCTCGTGGTAAATCAAAAGTATAGAACGTAGCAGCTCTGTTGCTATACGCAAAACCAAATGGCACATGATGTTTTGATACTTTATATTCTTCGATTGTATCATCTACATCATTTAGGTCTACTAAATTATTGGTATGTTCGTGTGATTGAACTGCCGCTGGTTCTATTTATATTTTTTCTTTTCATTCTTCCATCTTAAAACAAAATCTTTATTATTATGTCGTCCGGATAAATTTGTTGCGTTAATATCTCTGAGATCATTAAGTGCATATCCTTGAGGTGTTATCTTACCTAGTCCAAGAATTGATGGTGATGGCATATTATAGTATGTAATATATTTATACTATATATAATATAATATACTATAATATACTATACTATTAAAAACAATGAAGTTATATATATATGAAAAATCTAATGATATTACTATCAATTTTACAGAAACGCTGATTGGTTATAAACAGATACGATTGTTGGAGTGTAAACTATATAATTCCTGGTATAATATTACGAAAGAAAACAATGAAATTGCTTTTACCGCTAACAATAAAACGTCAGTTAAAAAAATAGAACCAGGTAATTACAATGTAGAAACATTATCGCAAGCGATTGGTAGAACACAATTGATTAATTTTAATAGAAATTTATCAACAGGAAAAACACGGATGGTACTCGGTGATAACGTTAAAGTAAACTTTTCAAAACCTAAGAATTTTGCGAAAATACTTGGTTTTGAAGAGAAAGAATATATTTCATCGGGTATTAGTCCAAACAAAGTAAATTTTCTTCATGTGACTGAATACGTAGTCTATTGTGATATTATAGATACACCTACTAATTACATCAATGGGAAAAGGTCTAATTATTTACAAATTTTAATGTTAGATGATAAGGGTGAAATAGGAAAATCTGTCACTTATTCATTTCCCGCTAATGTTCCAGTACCCATCAAGAAAATGACTATAACTAGTATTCGAATTTGGATAACTAATCAAAAAAACGAACTAATAAATTTTAATGGTTATCCAATTTCATTTCAACTTGAGCTAACTTAAAGTTACTAACGTTACTTACAGTTACTAACGTTTACCTAAAGGTTGACGTGCACTCAATTAAAGAGATAACAACACAGGGTATATATACATATTCAAAGTATTTACGAATATACAATGCGAGTTAAATGTGATTCTTGTAATCGTTCAGCACCTGACTATATATGTGAAATATGTAATAGACATTTTAAACATCAGCATAATTTAAATAAACATGAAAACACAAGAAAATGTTCTGAGAAAAATAAAATCCAATATATTGATACATGCCCAACATGCAAACGTGTTTTCCCTGAGTTTACTTGTGATAAATGTAAATTTGCTTACAAATATGAATGTCATTTAAATAAACATTATAACAGAAGTACACCTTGCATTAAACAACCTAAGAGATATATTTGTGAATGTAGCTTAGAATTAGGTAGCTATTTTGCGTTGTATAGACATAGAAAAAAAACTTGTAATTTACAATTAAATAAATAAATACTTTAATGGATATAAATCTTTTTTTACATTCTATAACATGATAAAGATTTTAAACCCACACACTAACCGAATGATAACAGTTGGTAGACGTGTGTACAATAAACTTATACGGAATGGTGATTTACAACCTTTGCCTAAAAATATCTTAGATTGGTCAATACCTGATAATCTTCCTCGACCATTAACGGAACAATATATCATTAATCCTATTACCAAACGTATGGTTAAAATAGGAAATGATACATATCAAACTCTTATTAACAGAGGTTATCGACATGTAGGTGGTGTTCTAATACCACCTAAATATCATGAACTTGAGAGAGCTTTTAATGGATATGTGAAGTCGTATGAAATTGTTATTACTGAAAAAGAACTTTATTCACAGTTAAATGAAAATAAATATTTAATAAAAGAACTCTTAAAACAAAATTTACAAGATACAGGTGGAATAAAAGCAATATTAACCTTGAAGATAAAATTTGTTAAATATGATCAAAATATGGAGACAGAAATAACAAATGATGATTATTTTAATAGTAGATCAAATAGACGAACAAATGAATTCAAGTTACGAAAGAATAACTGAACGCATCGCTAAATGGTTATGTGACGGTTCTGAATGGCAAATAAAAACACTTCTCAATTTTTATGTAAATATTGTAAAATACGAGCCTTTACAAGGTAACTCATATATCAAATTACCAAAAGAATTACAACATCATATGAAAGGCCTCATTAACATCCAAAATAATGACAATGAGTACTTTAGATGGTGTCATTTAGCATATAAATTTCCAGTTGAAATTAATAAAAATAGACCATCGAGATACAAACAACATATCAATGATTTAGATTATAAAGGAATAACATTCCCAGTCACTATAAAACAAATTCCTAAAATCGAAAACCAAAATAATATATCGATTTCTGTATTTGGTTATAACAATAAACAAGCATATCCAATTTATGTTAGTAAACAAATTTGTGAAAATCATCTTGATTTACTACTAATAACTCGTGATGATAGTCAACAACATTATGTTTGGATCAAAGACTTTAATCGATTCATGCATGATATAACAATCTATAATGGAAGAAAGTATTTTTGTAGATATTGTTTACAACATTTTACAACCACAGAAATTTTAAATAAACATATTCCCATTTGTTTTGAAATAAATAAGACGCAAGCTATACGATTACCAACTGAGGAATATAAATGGTTACCATTTAAAAATTACCCAAAACAATTAAATGCACCGTTTGTTATTTACGCAGATTTCGAATCTATAACCGAAAAAGTAAATAATACTAACAATAATACGGTATTCACGCAACATTATCAAAAACATAAAGTATGTAGTTTTGGTTATAAACTAGTCTGTTGTTACCATGACACATTTAGTAAAAAAAGTGTCATTTACAGAGGACCAAGTGCTTCCAAGAAATTTATGGAAATGATGTTATCGGAAGTTGATTATTTATTAGTCCAAAACCTGTTTAAACGTGTCCAAAGCTGGTACAAATCAGTATAAACCGCTTTTAAACTTGTTTTAAAAACCGTTCGATAGAGGTCAAAAACCTGTACAATATATTCAAAACTAGTAAAACTCTGTTAATACAGGTTTTAAAACTGTAAAAAGATCAACACTTGTTTAAACCTGTGCAAAACAGTCAAAACCTGTCCTAACGAGTCTAAACCTGTTGAAAATCATTCCAAACTGGTCGAAACCTGTCCAACTATGTCAAACACCCGTGCAATTTATTCAAAGCCGGTCAAAACCTGTCCAAACCATGTCAAAACAGGTGCAAACGAGTCAATACCGATCAGAATTTGTCCAAAACAATGGAAACAGGTCCAAAACTGTGCAAAATGTGTGCATTCTCTTAAAACTTGGCAAAACATGTACAAAACATTCCAAAACGGTTATAACCTGTCCAAACAAGTGAAAAAACCTATGCAAACGAGCCAAACTTGGCAAAATCGGTTGACAACCGGTGCAAACCTGATCAAAACCAATCCATGCATGTCAAAACCAAAAACTGTGTAAACCTGTCAAAATCGTTTATAACTATTACAAAACCGGCATAAAACGAGTCAAAATTCAACAAAAACAATTTCAAATCGGTCGAAACCTGTCCAAAGAAGTTGAAAACCTGTGCAATTTAGGCCAAACCGGTCCAGACATGTCCAATCTAGGTCAAAATATAAGCATACGAGTCAAAACCTGTTAAAACTTCCAAAAACAAGTTTTTGACTGACCAAAACCGATAAAAAGTACTCAAAATCTGTGCAAACCTATCTAATCCTGTCGAAAACATGTCAAAACTTATCACACCTGTCTATATCTGTCCACAACCATTCCAAACCCATCAAAACTGATAAAAACCGGTGCAAACCTTTTCCAAACGAATCAAAACTGGTCAAAACCTTTTCAAACCAATTAAAATTCTGTGCAAACGATTAAAAACATGTTAAAACCAGTCAAAACTATTCAAAACGGATGAAAACGGGACAAAATCTGTCCAAAGTAGTCCAAAACTTTGGCAAACGAGTTAAAACTGGGTAAGATATGGCCACATCGGTTCAAAACCAGTGAAAACAATCTAAAATCTGTGAAAACGATTCAAAACCAATTGAAACCGATCGAAACATGTATAAACCGATTAGAAACAGTTGCTAACCTGTAAAAACCTGTCATAACAGGTATAAAACTTGGGCAACTGAGTGAATACCGGTCAAAACCTCTCCACACAGGAATAAAATATGTGCAAATTTGTTAAAACCGGTTAAAACCTATTAAAACCATTTTAAACCAGTCAAAACCTGTCGGAATCAGTCCAAAACATACGCAAATGAGTAAAAACAGGTACACATCACTCCAAACGGGTTTTAAACAGGTCAACACCAATGAAAAAAATATCAAAACCTGTGCAAATATGTTAAAACCTCAAAAGTCCACTTGGAAACCTGTCCAAAGCGGTCAAAACCTGTCCATACGACCAAACGAGTCAAAACCGATCAGAATTAAAATGGTCATGACCTTCATGATCTGCTGGATCAAGTGAGGTAACTTGGTGTCAGGTCAAAGGTCATTCAAGTAGGCGAAATCAGAATAAATAACAAAAAGGTCGGTTTGTGGTCAAGTATAGGTCATTTCATGACCAAGTTTGGAAAGGTTTTCGACCGATTTTGAATGTTTTGCACGGTTTTGGTCAATTTTGTTCGGTTTGAAACCAGTGTGAGCAAGTTTTATCTAGTTTTGACTATTTTGCAACATGTTTTGACAGAGTTTAAGTTATTATAGGAACAAACTGGTCCGAAACCAGTGCAAAAACTCAAAACCGTTCAAAATCTGTTGAAACAAACTCAAAACCAGTCAAAATCAGTTAAAAACCAGTGCAAACCTATTCAAAACCAAAAACCTTATCACACCTGTCCATATCTGTCCACAACCATTCAAAACCTGTTATACCAATCAAAACGGATAAAAAGCGGTGATTATTTGTGGAAATCGGTCCAAAACTTTTGCAAACGAATCAAAACTGGTCAAAATCTATTCAAAACAGTTGAAATTCTGTGTAAACGACTTAAAACAGGTTAAAACCAGTCAAAACTATTCAAAACAAATGAAAAAGGGGACAAAACCTGTCCAAAGCAGTCAAAAACTTGGGCAAACGAGTCTACATCTGTTCCTACAAGGTCAAAAATAGGTGCAATTGATTCAAAACCTATAGAATTATAGGTGCATCAATCAAAACTATTTATAAACAGGTCAAAACCAATGAATACCGGACAATCTGGTCCGATCAAAATTGGTCAAAACCGGTGCAAACGAGTCAAAATTGGCCAAAACATGTCCAAACTCGTTTTAAACAATTCAAAACAAACAAAACCGGTCAAAACCTGTCGACATCAGTCCAAAACCTGTTTAAACGTGTCCAAAGCTGGTACAAATCAGTACAAAACCGCTTTTAAACCTGTTTTAAAAACCGTTCGATAGAGGTCAAAAACCTGTGCAATCGATTAAAAACTAGAAAAACCCTGTTAATACAGGTTTTAAAACTGTAAAAAGATCAACACTTGTTTAAACCTGTGCAAAACAGTCAAAACCTGTCCTAACGAGTCTAAACCTGTTGAAAATCATTCCAGTTTTGATCGGTTTTGAACCGGTGTTGACTGGTTTTGATCGGTTTTGACTTGTTTTCACTAGTTTTAGACTGGTTTCGATAGGTTTCGACAGGTTTGAACCAGTTTTGACAGGTTTTGACCAGTTTTGATCTGTTTTCACCTGTATATAACCAATTTGGAAGGTTTTGACCGGTATTGACTCATTTTCACCAGTTTTGGTCCGCCTTGGATAGGTTTTCGACCGGTTTGGACCGTTTGGACAGGTTTGCACAGGTTTTGACTCATTTAAACCTGTACAGAACAGGTTTGGACAGGTGTCGACCGGTTTGCGGTTTGGTCGGGTTTTGACAGTATTATTTATGTTTTAACTAATTATGATCGGTTTTGACTGGTTTAAAACCGGTATGGACAGGTTTTGACCTTTTTTGTCTTGTTTGCATAGGTTTGGACAGGTTGTGACCGGTTTGGAATGGTTTTGGACAGGTTTGGACCGGTTTGGACAGGTTTTGGACCGGTTTTCATATGTTTGCACAGGTTTAGACCAGTTTTGATCTGTTTTGACCGGTTTAAAACCAGTGTTGACTGGTTTTGACTGGTTTGACTCATTTACATCGGTTTTGGACTGGTTCGGAAAGGTTTTGACTGGTTTGGAATTGTTTTGGACAGGTTTGCACAGGTTTGTACAGGTTTTG
The DNA here is from genome assembly GCF_964340395.1 of Glandiceps talaboti. Taxonomy (NCBI): domain Eukaryota; kingdom Metazoa; phylum Hemichordata; class Enteropneusta; family Spengelidae; genus Glandiceps; species Glandiceps talaboti. The sequence goes on from NW_027554292.1 coordinate 112,368, forward strand.
ATCGGTTTTGACTTGCTTGCATTGGTTTTGGACCGGATTTGACCAGTTTTGACTCAGTTTTAACTGGTTTAAAAATGGTTTTGGATAGGTTTGGACAGGTTTTGACTGGTTTTGAATGGTCTTGGACAGGTTTTGACTGGTTTGGACCAGTTTTGACAGTTTTTCGACCCATTTAGACCAGTTTTGACAGGTTTGGACAGGTTTGGACCAGTTTTGACCAGTTTTCACTTGGTTTTCGACCGGTTTGGACCGGTTTTGAAAGGTTTTGACAGGTTTTGACAAGTTTTGATGGGTTTTGACGGGTTTTGAGTTGTTTTGACGGGTTTTGAGTTGTTTGCACCTATTTATGACCGGTTTGGACCGGTTTGACAGGTTTGCACAGGTTTTGACCAGTTTTCACTTGTTTTAAACCGGTTTGCGACAGGTTTTGACCAGTTTTGATCAGTTTTGACCGGTTTTAAACCTGTGTTGACTGGTTTTGATCGGTTTTGACTTGTTTGCACCAGTTTTGGACTGGTTTCGATAGGTTTCGACAGGTTTGAACCGGTTTTGACAGGTTTTGACCAGTTTTGATCAGTTTTGACCGGTTTTAAACCGGTGTTGACTGGTTTTGATCAGATTTGACTTGTTTGCACTGGTTTTGGACCGGTTTGGATAGGTTTTGGACCGGTTTGGACCGGTTTTGACAGGTTTGGACAGGTTTGGACAAGTTTTGACTGGTTTTGACGGGTTTTGAGTTGTTTGCACCTATTTTGGACAGGTTTGGATAGGTTTTTGACCGGTTTGGAGAGGTTTGACCTGTTTGCACAGGTTTTGACCAGTTTTCACTGGTTTTAAACCGGTTTGCGACAGGTTTTGACCAGTTTTGATCAGTTTTGATCGGTTTTAAACCGGTGTTGACTGGTTTTGATCAGTTTTGACTTATTTGCACTGGTTTTGGACCAGTTTGGATGGGTTTTCGACCGGTTTTGAAAGGTTTGGACAGGTTTTGACAAGTTTTGATCGGTTCTGACGGGTTTTGAGTTGTTTGCACCTATTTTTGACCGGTTTGGACCGGTTTGACAGGTTTGCACAGGTTTTGACCAGTTTTCACTGGTTTTAAACTGGTTTGCGACAGGTTTTGACCAGTTTTGATCAGGTTTGACCGGTTTTAAACCAGTGTTGACTGGTTTTGATCGGTTTTGACTTGTTTTCACCAGTTTTGGAATGATTTCGATAGGTTTCGACAGGTTTGAACCAGTTTTGACAGGTTTTGACCAGTTTTGATCTGTTTTCACCTGTTTATAACCAATTTGGAAGGTTTTGACCGGTATTGACTCATTTTCACCAGTTTTGGACCGCCTTGGATAGGTTTTCGACCGGTTTGGACCGTTTGGACAGGTTTGCACAGGTTTTGACTCATTTAAACCTGTACAGAACAGGTTTGGACAGGTGTCGACCGGTTTGGACCGTTTGGACAGGTTTGCACAGGTTTTGACTCATTTAAACCTGTACAGAACAGGTTTGGACAGGTGTCGACCGGTTTGCGGTTTGGTCAGGTTTTGACAGTATTGTTTATGTTTTAACTAATTATGATCGGATTTGACTGGTTTAAAACCGGTATGGACAGGTTTTGACCTTTTTTGTCTTGTTTGCAATGGTTTTGGACCGGTTTGGACAGGTTGTGACCGGTTTGGAATGGTTTTGGACAAGTTTGGACCGGTTTGGACAGGTTTTGGACCGGTTTTGATATGTTTGCACAGGTTTTGACCAGTTTTGATCAGTTTTGACCGGTTTAAAACCAGTGTTGACTGATTTTGATCAGTTTTGACTTGTTTGCACTGGTTTTCGACCGGTTTGGACCGGTTTTGAAAGGTTTGGACAGGTTTTGACAAGTTTTGATCGTTTTTGACGGGTTTTGAGTTGTTTGCACCTATTTTTGACCGGTTTGGACCGGTTTGACAGGTTTGCACAGGTTTTGACCAGATTTCACTGGTTTTAAACCGGTTTGCACAGGTTTTGAGCAGTTTTCACTGGTTTTAAACCTGTACAGAACAGGTTTTGACCAGTTTTGATCGGTTTTAAACCGGTGTTGACTGGTTTTGATCGGTTTTGACTTGTTTTCACCAGTTTTGGACTGGTTTCGATATGTTTCGACAGGTCTGAACCAGTTTTGACAGGTTTTGACCAGTTTTGATCTGTTTTCACCTGTATATAACCAATTTGGAAGGTTTTGACCGGTATTGACTCATTTTCACCAGTTTTGGTCCGCCTTGGATAGGTTTTCGACCGGTTTGGACCGTTTGGACAGGTTTGCACAGGTTTTGACTCATTTAAACCTGTACAGAACAGGTTTGGACAGGTGTCGACCGGTTTGCGGTTTGGTCGGGTTTTGACAGTATTGTTTATGTTTTAACTAATTATGATCGGTTTTGACTGGTTTAAAACCGGTATGGACAGGTTTTGACCTTTTTTGTCTTGTTTGCATAGGTTTGGACAGGTTGTGACCGGTTTGGAATGGTTTTGGACAGGTTTGGACCGGTTTGGACAGGTTTTGGACCGGTTTTGATATGTTTGCACAGGTTTTGACCAGTTTTGATCTGTTTTGACCGGTTTAAAACCAGTGTTGACTGGTTTTGACTGGTTTGACTCATTTACATCGGTTTTGGACTGGTTCGGAAAGGTTTTGACTGGTTTGGAATTGTTTTGGACAGGTTTGCACAGGTTTGTACAGGTTTTGATCGGTTTTGACTTGCTTGCATTGGTTTTGGACCGGATTTGACCAGTTTTGACTCAGTTTTAACTGGTTTAAAAATGGTTTTGGATAGGTTTGGACAGGTTTTGACTGGTTTTGAATGGTCTTGGACAGGTTTTGACTGGTTTTGACCAGTTTTGACAGTTTTTCGACCCATTTAGACCAGTTTTGACAGGTTTGGACAGGTTTGGACCAGTTTTGACCAGTTTTCACTTGGTTTTCGACCGGTTTGGACCGGTTTTGAAAGGTTTTGACAGGTTTTGACAAGTTTTGATGGGTTTTGACGGGTTTTGAGTTGTTTTGACGGGTTTTGAGTTGTTTGCACCTATTTTTGACCGGTTTGGACCGGTTTGACAGGTTTGCACAGGTTTTTACCAGTTTTCACTTGTTTTAAACCGGTTTGCGACAGGTTTTGACCAGTTTTAAACCTGTGTTGTCTGGTTTTGATCGGTTTTGACTTGTTTGCACCAGTTTTGGACTGGTTTCGATAGGTTTCGACAGGTTTGAACCGGTGTTGACTGGTTTTGATCAGTTTTGACTTGTTGGCACTGGTTTTGGACCGGTTTGGATAGGTTTTGGACCGGTTTGGACCGGTTTGGACAGGTTTGGACAGGTTTTGACAAGTTTTGACTGGTTTTGACGGGTTTTGAGTTGTTTGCACCTATTTTGGACAGGTTTGGATAGGTTTTTGACCGGTTTGGAGAGGTTTGACCTGTTTGCACAGGTTTTGACCAGTTTTCACTGGTTTTAAACCGGTTTGCGACAGGTTTTGACCAGTTTTGATCAGTTTTAACTGGTTTAAAAATGGTTTTGGATAGGTTTGGACAGGTTTTGACTGGTTTTGAATGGTCTTGGACAGGTTTTGACTGGTTTTGACCAGTTTTGACAGTTTTTCGACCCATTTAGACCAGTTTTGACAGGTTTGGACAGGTTTGGACCAGTTTTGACCAGTTTTCACTTGGTTTTCGACCGGTTTGGACCGGTTTTGAAAGGTTTTGACAGGTTTTGACAAGTTTTGATGGGTTTTGACGGGTTTTGAGTTGTTTTGACGGGTTTTGAGTTGTTTGCACCTATTTTTGACCGGTTTGGACCGGTTTGACAGGTTTGCACAGGTTTTTACCAGTTTTCACTTGTTTTAAACCGGTTTGCGACAGGTTTTGACCAGTTTTAAACCTGTGTTGTCTGGTTTTGATCGGTTTTGACTTGTTTGCACCAGTTTTGGACTGGTTTCGATAGGTTTCGACAGGTTTGAACCGGTGTTGACTGGTTTTGATCAGTTTTGACTTGTTGGCACTGGTTTTGGACCGGTTTGGATAGGTTTTGGACCGGTTTTTACCGGTTTGGACAGGTTTGGACAGGTTTTGACAAGTTTTGACTGGTTTTGACGGGTTTTGAGTTGTTTGCACCTATTTTGGACAGGTTTGGATAGGTTTTTGACCGGTTTGGAGAGGTTTGACCTGTTTGCACAGGTTTTGACCAGTTTTCACTGGTTTTAAACCGGTTTGCGACAGGTTTTGACCAGTTTTGATCAGTTTTGATCGGTTTTAAACTGGTGTTGACTGGTTTTGATCAGTTTTGACTTGTTTGCACTGGTTTTGGACCAGTTTGGATGGGTTTTCGACCGGTTTTGAAAGGTTTGGACAGGTTTTGACAAGTTTTGATCGGTTCTGACGGGTTTTGAGTTGTTTGCACCTATTTTTGACCGGTTTGGACCGGTTTGACAGGTTTGCACAGGTTTTGACCAGTTTTCACTGGTTTTAAACTGGTTTGCGACAGGTTTTGACCAGTTTTGATCAGGTTTGACCGGTTTTAAACCAGTGTTGACTGGTTTTGATCGGTTTTGACTTGTTTTCACCAGTTTTGGAATGATTTCGATAGGTTTCGACAGGTTTGAACCAGTTTTGACAGGTTTTGACCAGTTTTGATCTGTTTTCACCTGTTTATAACCAATTTGGAAGGTTTTGACCGGTATTGACTCTTTTTCACCAGTTTTGGACCGCCTTGGATAGGTTTTCGACCGGTTTGGACCGTTTGGACAGGTTTGCACAGGTTTTGACTCATTTAAACCTGTACAGAACAGGTTTGGACAGGTGTCGACAGGTTTGCGGTTTTTGTCGGGTTTTGACTGTATTGTTTATGTTTTAACTAATTATGATCGGATTTGACTGGTTTAAAACCGGTATGGACAGGTTTTGACCTTTTTTGTCTTGTTTGCAATGGTTTTGGACCGGTTTGGACAGGTTGTGACCGGTTTGGAATGGTTTTGGACAGGTTTGGACCGGTTTGGACAGGTTTTGGACCGTTTTTGATATGTTTGCACAGGTTTTGACCAGTTTTGATCAGTTTTGACCGGTTTAAAACCGGTGTTGACTGGTTTTGATCAGTTTTGACTTGTTTGCACTGGTTTTGGACCGGTTTGGATAGGTTTTGGACCGGTTTGGACCGGTTTGGACAGGTTTGGACAGGTTTTGACAAGTTTTGACTGGTTTTGACGGGTTTTGAGTTGTTTGCACCTATTTTGGACAGGTTTGGATAGGTTTTTGACCGGTTTGGAGAGGTTTGACCTGTTTGCACAGGTTTTGACCAGTTTTCACTGGTTTTAAACCGGTTTGCGACAGGTTTTGACCAGTTTTGATCAGTTTTGATCGGTTTTAAACCGGTGTTGACTGGTTTTGATCAGTTTTGACTTGTTTGCACTGGTTTTGGACCAGTTTGGATGGGTTTTCGACCGGTTTTGACAGGTTTGGACAGGTTTTGACAGGTTTTGGACCGGTTTTGATATGTTTGCACAGGTTTTGACCAGTTTTGATCAGGTTTGACCGGTTTTAAACCTGTGTTGACTGGTTTTGATCGGTTTTGACTTGTTTTCACCAGTTTTGGAATGGTTTCACCTGTTTATAACCAATTTGGAAGGTTTTGACCGGTATTGACTCATTTTCATCAGTTTTGGTCCGCCTTGGATAGGTTTTCGACCGGTTTGGACCGTTTGGACAGGTTTGCACAGGTTTTGACTCATTTAAACCTGTACAGAACAGGTTTGGACAGGTGTCGACCGGTTTGCGGTTTGGTCTGGTTTTGACAGTATTGTTTATGTTTTAACTAATTATGATCGGATTTGACTGGTTTACAACCGGTATGGACAGCTTTTGACCTTTGTTGTCTTGTTTGCAATGGTTTTGGACCGGTTTGGACAGGTTGTGACCTGTTTGGAATGGTTTTGGACAGGTTTGGACCGGTTTGGACAGGTTTTGGACCGGTTTTGATATGTTTGCACAGGTTTTGACCAGTTTTGATCAGTTTTGACCGGTTTAAAACCAGTGTTGACTGGTTTTGATCAGTTTTGACTTGTTTGCACTGGTTTGCGACCGGTTTGGACCGGTTTTGAAAGGTTTCGACAGGTTTTGACAAGTTTTGATCGGTTTTGACGGGTTTTGAGTTGTTTGCACCTATTTTTGACCGGTTTGGACCGGTTTGACAGGTTTTGACCAGTTTTGATCTGTTTTCACCTGTATATAACCAATTTGGAAGGTTTTGACCGGTATTGACTCATTTTCACCAGTTTTGGTCCGCCTTGGATTGGTTTTCGACCGGTTTGGACCGTTTGGACAGGTTTGCACAGGTTTTGACTCATTTAAACCTGTACAGAACAGGTTTGGACAGGTGTCGACCGGTTTGCGGTTTGGTCGGGTTTTGACAGTATTGTTTATGTTTTAACTAATAATGATCGGATTTGACTGGTTTAAAACCGGTATGGACAGGTTTTGACCTTTTTTGTCTTGTTTGCATAGGTTTGGACAGGTTGTGACCGGTTTGGAATGGTTTTGGACAGGTTTGGACCGGTTTGGACAGGTTTTGGACAGGTTTTGATATGTTTGCACAGGTTTTGACCAGTTTTGATCTGTTTTGACCGGTTTAAAACCAGTGTTGACTGGTTTTGACTGGTTTTGACTCATTTACATCGGTTATGGACTGGTTCGGAAAGGTTTTGACTGGTTTGGAATTGTTTTTGACAGGTTTGCACAGGTTTGCACACGTTTTGATCGGTTTTGACTTGCTTGCATTGGTTTTGGACCGGATTTGATCAGTTTTGACTCAGTTTTAACTGGTTTAAAAATGGTTTTGGATAGGTTTGGACAGGTTTTGACTGGTTTTGAATGGTCTTGGACAGGTTTTCACTGGTTTTGACCAGTTTTGACCAGTTTTGACAGTTTTCCGACCCATTTAGACCAGTTTTGACAGGTTTGGACAGGTTTGGACCAGTTTTGACCAGTTTTCACTTGGTTTCCGACCGGTTTGGACCGGTTTTAAAAGGTTTTGACAGGTTTAGACAAGTTTCGATGGGTTTTGACGGGTTTTAAGTTGTTTGCACCTATTTTTGACCGGTTTGGACCGGTTTGACAGGTTTGGACAGGTTTTGACCAGTTTTCACTTGTTTTAAACCGGTTTGCGACAGGTTTTGACCAGTTTTGATCAGTTTTGACCGGTTTTAAACCTGTGTTGACTGGTTTTGATCGATTTTGACTTGTTTTGCACCAGTTTTGGACTGTTTTCGATAGGTTTCGACAGGTTTGAACCGGTTTTGACAGGTTTTGACCAGTTTTAAACCGGTGTTGACTGGTTTTGATCAGTTTTGACTTGTTTGCACTGGTTTTGGACCGGTTTGGATAGGTTTTGGACCGGTTTGGACCGGTTTGGACAGGTTTGGACAGGTTTTGACAAGTTTTGACTGGTTTTGACGGGTTTTGAGTTGTTTGCACCTATTTTGGACAGGTTTGGATAGGTTTTTGACCGGTTTGGAGAGGTTTGACCTGTTTGCACAGGTTTTGACCAGTTTTCACTGGTTTTAAACCGGTTTGCGACAGGTTTTGACCAGTTTTGATCAGTTTTGATCGGTTTTAAACCGGTGTTGACTGGTTTTGATCAGTTTTGACTTGTTTGCACTGGTTTTGGACCAGTTTGGATGGGTTTTCGACCGGTTTTGAAAGGTTTGGACAGGTTTTGACAAGTTTTGATCGGTTCTGACGGGTTTTGAGTTGTTTGCACCTATTTTTGACCGGTTTGGACCGGTTTGACAGGTTTGCACAGGTTTTGACCAGTTTTCACTGGTTTTAAACTGGTTTGCGACAGGTTTTGACCAGTTTTGATCAGGTTTGACCGGTTTTAAACCTGTGTTGACTGGTTTTGATCGGTTTTGACTTGTTTTCACCAGTTTTGGAATGGTTTCGATAGGTTTTGACAGGTTTGAACCAGTTTTGACAGGTTTTGACCAGTTTTGATCTGTTTTCACCTGTTTATAACCAATTTGGAAGGTTTTGACCGGTATTGACTCATTTTCATCAGTTTTGGTCCGCCTTGGATAGGTTTTCGACCGGTTTGGACCGTTTGGACAGGTTTGCACAGGTTTTGACTCATTTAAACCTGTACAGAACAGGTTTGGACAGGTGTCGACCGGTTTGCGGTTTGGTCGGGTTTTGACAGTATTGTTTATGTTTTAACTAATTATGATCGGATTTGACTGGTTTAAAACCGGTATGGACAGCTTTTGACCTTTGTTGTCTTGTTTGCAATGGTTTTGGACCGGTTTGGACAGGTTGTGACCTGTTTGGAATGGTTTTGGACAGGTTTGGACCGGTTTGGACAGGTTTTGGACCGGTTTTGATATGTTTGCACAGGTTTTGACCAGTTTTGATCAGTTTTGACCGGTTTAAAACCAGTGTTGACTGGTTTTGATCAGTTTTGACTTGTTTGCACTGGTTTTCGACCGGTTTGGACCGGTTTTGAAAGGTTTCGACAGGTTTTGACAAGTTTTGATCGGTTTTGACGGGTTTTGAGTTGTTTGCACCTATTTTTGACCGGTTTGGACCGGTTTGACAGGTTTTGACCAGTTTTGATCTGTTTTCACCTGTATATAACCAATTTGGAAGGTTTTGACCGGTATTGACTCATTTTCACCAGTTTTGGTCCGCCTTGGATTGGTTTTCGACCGGTTTGGACCGTTTGGACAGGTTTGCACAGGTTTTGACTCATTTAAACCTGTACAGAACAGGTTTGGACAGGTGTCGACCGGTTTGCGGTTTGGTCGGGTTTTGACAGTATTGTTTATGTTTTAACTAATTATGATCGGATTTGACTGGTTTAAAACCGGTATGGACAGGTTTTGACCTTTTTTGTCTTGTTTGCATAGGTTTGGACAGGTTGTGACCGGTTTGGAATGGTTTTGGACAGGTTTGGACCGGTTTGGACAGGTTTTGGACCGGTTTTGATATGTTTGCACAGGTTTTGACCAGTTTTGATCTGTTTTGACCGGTTTAAAACCAGTGTTGACTGGTTTTGACTGGTTTTGACTCATTTACATCGGTTATGGACTGGTTCGGAAAGGTTTTGACTGGTTTGGAATTGTTTTGGACAGGTTTGCACAGGTTTGCACAGGTTTTGATCGGTTTTGACTTGCTTGCATTGGTTTTGGACCGGATTTGACCAGTTTTGACTCAGTTTTAACTGGTTTAAAAATGGTTTTGGATAGGTTTGGACAGGTTTTGACTGGTTTTGAATGGTCTTGGACAGGTTTTGACTGGTTTTGACCAGTTTTGACAGTTTTACGACCCGTTTAGACCAGTTTTGACAGGTTTGGACAGGTTTGGACCAGTTTTGACCAGTTTTCACTTGGTTTTCGACCGGTTTGGACCGGTTTTGAAAGGTTTTGACAAGTTTTGATCGGTTTTGACGGGTTTTGAGTTGTTTGCACCTATTTTTGACCGGTTTGGACCAGTTTGACAGGTTTGCACAGGTTTTGACAAGTTTTCACTTGTTTTAAACCGGTTTGCGACAGGTTTTGACCAGTTTTGATCAGTTTTGACCGGTTTTAAACCTGTGTTGACTGGTTTTGATCGGTTTTGACTTGTTTGCACCAGTTTTGGACTGGTTTCGATAGGTTTCGACAGGTTTGAACCGGTTTTGACAGGTTTTGACCAGTTTTGATCAGTTTTGACCGGTTTTAAACCGGTGTTGACTGGTTTTGATCGGTTTTGACTTGTTTGCACCAGTTTTGGACTGGTTTCGATAGGTTTCGACAGGTTTGAACCGGTTTTGACAGGTTTTGACCAGTTTTGATCAGTTTTGACCGGTTTTAAACCGGTGTTGACTGGTTTTGATCAGTTTTGACTTGTTTGCACTGGTTTTGGACCGGTTTGGATAGGTTTTGGACCGGTTTGGACCGGTTTGGACAGGTTTGGACAGGTTTGGACAAGTTTTGACTGGTTTTGACGGGTTTTGAGTTGTTTGCACCTATTTTGGACAGGTTTGGATAGGTTTTTGACCGGTTTGGAGAGGTTTGACCTGTTTGCACAGGTTTTGACCAGTTTTCACTGGTTTTAAACCGGTTTGCGACAGGTTTTGACCAGTTTTGATCAGTTTTGATCGGTTTTAAACCGGTGTTGACTGGTTTTGATCAGTTTTGACTTGTTTGCACTGGTTTTGGACCAGTTTGGATGGGTTTTCGACCGGTTTTGAAAGGTTTGGACAGGTTTTGACAAGTTTTGATCGGTTCTGACGGGTTTTGAGTTGTTTGCACCTATTTTTGACCGGTTTGGACCGGTTTGACAGGTTTGCACAGGTTTTGACCAGTTTTCACTGGTTTTAAACTGGTTTGCGACAGGTTTTGACCAGTTTTGATCAGGTTTGACCGGTTTTAAACCGGTGTTGACTGGTTTTGATCGGTTTTGACTTGTTTTCACCAGTTTTGGAATGGTTTCGATAGGTTTCGACAGGTTTGAACCAGTTTTGACAGGTTTTGACCAGTTTTGATCTGTTTTCACCTGTATATAACCAATTTGGAAGGTTTTGACCGGTATTGACTCATTTTCACCAGTTTTGGTCCGCCTTGGATAGGTTTTCGACCGGTTTGGACCGTTTGGACAGGTTTGCACAGGTTTTGACTCATTTAAACCTGTACAGAACAGGTTTGGACAGGTGTCGACCGGTTTGCGGTTTGGTCGGGTTTTGACAGTATTGTTTATGTTTTAACTAATTATGATCGGATTTGACTGGTTTAAAACCGGTATGGACAGGTTTTGACCTTTTTTGTCTTGTTTGCAATGGTTGTGGACCGGTTTGGACAGGTTGTGACCGGTTTGGAATGGTTTTGGACAGGTTTTGACCGGTTTGGGAGGTTTTGGACCGGTTTTGATATATTTGCACAGGTTTTCACCAGTTTTGATCAGTTTTGACCGGTTTAAAACCAGTGTTGACTAGTTTTGATCAGTTTTGACTTGTTTGTACTGGTTTTCGACCGGTTTGGACCGGTTTTGAAAGGTTTGGACAGGTTTTGACAAGTTTTGATCGGGTTTGACGGGTTTTGAGTTGTTTGCACCTATTTTTGACCGGTTTGGACCGGTTTGACCAGTTTTGATCTGTTTTCACCTGTATATAACCAATTTGGAATGTTTTGACCGGTATTGACTCATTTTCACCAGTTTTGGTCCGCCTTGGATAGGTTTTCGACCGGTTTGGACCGTTTGGACAGGTTTGCACAGGTTTTGACTCATTTAAACCTGTACAGAACAGGTTTGGACAGGTGTCGACCGGTTTGCGGTTTGGTCGGGTTTTGACAGTATTGTTTATGTTTTAACTAATTATGATCGGATTTGACTGGTTTAAAACCGGTATGGACAGGTTTTGACCTTTTTTGTCTTGTTTGCATTGGTTTGGACAGGTTGTGACCGGTTTGGAATGGTTTTGGACAGGTTTGGACCGGTTTGGACAGGTTTTGGACCGGTTTTGATATGTTTGCACAGGTTTTGACCAGTTTTGATCTGTTTTGACCTGTTTAAAACCAGTGTTGACTTGTTTTGACTGGTTTTGACTCATTTACATCGGTTATTGACTGGTTCGGAAAGGTCTTGACTGGTTTGGAATTGTTTTGGACAGGTTTGCACAGGTTTGCACAGGTTTTGATCGGTTTTGACTTGCTTGCATTGGTTTTGGACCGGATTTGACCAGTTTTGACTCAGTTTTAACTGGTTTAAAAATGGTTTTGGATAGGTTTGGACAGGTTTTGACTGGTTTTGAATGGTCTTGGACAGGTTTTGACTGGTTTTGACCAGTTTTGACCAGTTTTGACAGTTTTTGACCCATTTAGACCAGTTTTGACAGGTTTTGACAGGTTTTGACAAGTTTTGATGGGTTTTGACGGGTTTTGAGTTGTTTGCACCTATTTTTGACCGGTTTGGACCGGTTTGACAGGTTTGCACAGGTTTTGACCAGTTTTCACTTGTTTTAAACCGGTTTGCGACAGGTTTTGACCAGTTTTGATCAATTTTGACCGGTTTTAAACATGTGTTGACTGGTTTTGATCGGTTTTGACTTGTTTGCACCAGTTTTGGACTGGTTTCGATAGGTTTCGACAGGTTTTAACCGTTTTAAACCGGTTTTGACCAGTTTTGATCAGTTTTGACCGGTTTTAAACCGGTGTTGACTGGTTTTGATCAGTTTTGACTTTTTTGCACTGGTTTTGGTCCGTTTTGGATAGGTTTTGGACCGGTTTGGACCGGTTTTGACAGGTTTGGACAGGTTTTGACAAGTTTTGACTCGTTTTGACGGGTTTTGATTTGTTTGCACCTATTTGGGACAGGTTTGGATAGGTTTTTGACCGGTTTGGAGCGGTTTGACCTGTTTGCACAGGTTTTGACCAGTTTTCACTGGTTTTAAACCGGTTTGCCACAGGTTTTGACCAGTTTTGATCAGTTTTGATCGGTTTTAAACCGGTGTTGACTGGTTTTGATCAGTTTTGACTTGTTTGCACTGGTTTTGGACCAGTTTGGATTGGTTTTCGACCGGTTTTGAAAGGTTTGGACAGGTTTTGACAAGTTTTGATCGGTTCTGACGTGTTTTGAGTTGTTTGCACCTATTTTTGACCGGTTTGGACCGGTTTGACAGGTTTGCACAGGTTTTGACCTGTTTTCACTGGTTTTTAACTGGTTTGCGACAGGTTTTGACCAGTTTTGATCAGGTTTGACCGGTTTTAAACCGGTGTTGACTGGTTTTAATCGGTTTTGACTTGTTTTCACCAGTTTTGGAATGGTTTCGATAGGTTTCGACAGGTTTGAACCAGTTTTGACAGGTTTTGACCAGTTTTGATCTGTTTTCACCTGTTTATAACCAATTTGGAAGGTTTTGACCGATATTGACTCATTTTCACCAGTTTTGGTCCGCCTTGGATAGGTTTTCGACCGGTTTGGACCGTTTGGACAGGTTTGCACAGGTTTTGACTCATTTAAACCTGTACAGAACAGGTTTGGACAGGTGTCGACCTGTTTGGACCGTTTTTACAGGTTTGCACAGGTTTTGACTCATTTAAACCTGTACAGAACAGGTTTGGACAGGTGTCGACCGGTTTGCGGTTTGGTCGGGTTTTGACAGTATTGTTTATGTTTTAACTAATTATGATCGGATTTGACTGGTTTAAAACCGGTATGGACAGGTTTTGACCTTTTTTTCTTGTTTGCAATGGTTTTGGACCGGTTTGGACAGGTTGTGACCGGTTTGGAATGGTTTTGGACAGGTTTGGACCGGTTTGGACAGGTTTTGGACCGGTTTTGATATGTTTGCACAGGTTTTGACCAGTTTTGATCAGTTTTGACCGGTTTAAAACCAGTGTTGACTGGTTTTGATCAGTTTTGACTTGTTTGCACTGGTTTTCGACCGGTTTGGACCGGTTTTGAAAGGTTTTGACAGGTTTTGACAAGTTTTGATCGGTTTTGACGGGTTTTGAGTTCTTTGCACCTATTTTTGACCGGTTTGGACCGGTTTGACAGGTTTGCACTGGTTTTGACCAGATTTCACTGGTTTTAAACTGGTTTCGACTGGTTTTGACCAGTTTTCACTGGTTTTAAACCGGTTTGCGACAGGTTTTGACCAGTTTTGATCGGTTTTAAACCGGTGTTGACTGGTTTTGATCGGTTTTGACTTGTTTTCACCAGTTTTGGACTAGTTTCGATAGATTTCGAAAGGTTTGAACCAGTTTTGACAGGTTTTGACCAGTTTTGATCTGTTTTCACCAGTTTATAACCAATTTGGAAGGTTTTGACCGGTATTGACTCATTTTCACCAGTTTTGGTCCGCCTTGGATAGGTTTTCGACCGGTTTGGACCGTTTGGACAGGTTTGCACAGGTTTTGACTCATTTAAACCTGTACAGAACAGGTTTGGACAGGTGTCGACCGGTTTGCGGTTTGGTCGGGTTTTGACAGTATTGTTTATGTTTTAACTAATTATGATCGGATTTGACTGGTTTAAAACCGGTATGGACAGGTTTTGACCTTTTTTGTCTTGTTTGCAATGGTTGTGGACCGGTTTGGACAGGTTGTGACCGGTTTGGAATGGTTTTGGACAGGTTTGGACCGGTTTGGACAGGTTTTGGACCGGTTTTGATATGTTTGCACAGGTTTTGACAAGTTTTGATCGGTTTTGACGGGTTTTGAGTTGTTTGCACCTATTTTTGACCGGTTTGGACCGGTTTGACCTGATTTCACTGGTTTTAAACCGGTTTGCGACAGGTTTTGACCAGTTTTGATAAGGTTTTAAACCGGTGTTGACTGGTTTTGAGCGGTTTTGACTTGTTTTCACCAGTTTTGGACTGGTTTCGATAGATTTCGAAAGGTTTGAACCAGTTTTGACAGGTTTTGACCAGTTTTGATCTGTTTTCACCTGTTTATAAACAATTTAGAAGGTTTTGACCGGTATTGACTCATTTTCACCAGTTTTGGTCCGCCTTGGATAGGTTTTCGACCGGTTTGGACCGTTTGGACAGGTTTGCACAGGTTTTGACTCATTTAAACCTGTACAGAACAGGTTTGGTCAGGTGTCGACCGGTTTGCGGTTTGGTCGGGTTTTGACAGTATTGTTTATGTTTTAACTAATTATGATCGGATTTGACTGGTTTAAAACCGGTATGGACAGGTTTTGACCTATTTTGTCTTGTTTGCAATGGTTTTGTTCCGGTTTGGACAGGTTGTGACCGGTTTGGAATGGTTTTGGACAGGTTTGGACCGGTTTGGACAGGTTTTGGACCGGTTTTGGTATGTTTGCACAGGTTTTGACCAGTTTTGATCTGTTTTGACCGGTTTAAAACCAGTGTTGACTGGTTTTGACTGGTTTTGACTCATTTACATCGGGTATGGACTGGTTCGGAAAGGTTTTGACTGGTTTGGAATTGTTTTGGACAGGTTTGCACAGGTTTGCACAGGTTTTGATCGATTTTGACTTGCTTGCATTGGTTTTGGACCGGATTTGACCAGGTTTGACTCAGTTTTAACTGGTTTAAAAATGGTTTTGGATAGGTTTGGACAGGTTTTGACTGGTTTTGAATGGTCTTGGACAGGTTTTGACTGGTTTTGACCAGTTTTGAACAGTTTTGACAGTTTTACGACCCATTTAGACCAGTTTTGACAGGTTTGGACAGGTTTGGACCAGTTTTGACCAGTTTTCACTTGGTTTTCGACCGGTTTGGACCGGTTTTGAAAGGTTTTGACAGGTTTTGACAAGTTTTGATGGGTTTTGAGTTGTTTGCACCTATTTTTGACCGGTTTGGACCGGTTTGACAGGTTTGCACAGGTTTTGACCAGTTTTCACTTGTTTTAAACCGGTTTGCGAAAGGTTTTGACCAGTTTTGATCTGTTTTGACCGGTTTTAAACCTGTGTTGACTGGTTTTGATCGGTTTTGACTTGTTTGCACTGGTTTTGGACTGGTTTCGATAGGTTTCGACAGGTTTGAACCGGTTTAAACCGGTGTTGACTGGTTTTGATCAGTTTTGACTTGTTTGCACTGGTTTTGGACTGGTTTGGATAGGTTTTGGACCGGTTTGGACCGGTTTTGACAGGTTTGGACAGGTTTTGACGGGTTTTGAGTTGTTTGCACCTATTTTGGACAGGTTTGGATAGGTTTAAACCGGTTTGCGACAGGTTTTGACCAGTTTTGATCAGTTTTGATCGGTTTTAAACCGGTGTTGACTGGTTTTGATCAGTTTTGACTTTTTTGCACTGGTTTTGGACCAGTTTGGAATTGTTTTCGACCGGTTTGGACAGGTTTTGAAAGGTTTGGACAGGTTTTGACAAGTTTGGATCGGTTTTGACGGGTTTTGAGTTGTTTGCACCTATTTTTGACCGGTTTTGACCGGTTTGACAGGTTTCAACAGATTTTGACCAGTTTTAACTGGTTTTAAACTGGTTTGCGACAGGCTTTGACCAGTTTTGATCAGGTTTGACCGGTTTTAAACCGGTGTTGACTGGTTTTGATCGGTTTTGACTTGTTTTCACCAGTTTTGGAATGGTTTCGATAGTTTTCGACAGGTTTGAACCAGTTTTGACAGGTTTTGACCAGTTTTGATCTGTTTTCACCTGTTTATAACCAATTTGGAAGGTTTTGACCGATATTGACTCATTTTCACCAGTTTTGGTCCGCCTCGGATAGGTTTTCGACCGGTTTGGACCGTTTGGACAGGTTTGCACAGGTTTTGACTCATTTAAACCTGTACAGAACAGGTTTGGACAGGTGTCGACCGGTTTGCGGTTTGGTCGGGTTTTGACAGTATTGTTTATGTTTTAACTAATTATGATCGGATTTGACTGGTTTAAAACCGGTATGGACAGGTTTTGACCTTTTTTGTCTTGTTTGCATAGGTTTGGACAGGTTGTGACCGGTTTGGAATGGTTTTGGACAGGTTTGGACCGGTTTGGACAGGTTTTGGACCGGTTTTGATATGTTTGCACAGGTTTTGACCAGTTTTGATCTGTTTTGACCGGTTTAAAACCAGTGTTGACTGGTTTTGACTGGTTTTGACTCATTTACATCGGGTATGGACTGGTTCGGAAAGGTTTTGATTGGTTTGGAATTGTTTTGGACAGGTTTGCACAGGTTTGCACAGGTTTTGATCGATTTTGACTTGCTTGCATTGGTTTTGGACCGGATTTGACCAGTTTTGACTCAGTTTTAACTGGTTTAAAAATGGTTTTGGATAGGTTTGGACAGGTTTTGACTGGTTTTCACTTGGTTTTCGACCGGTTTGGACCGGTTTTGAAAGGTTTTGACAGGTTTTGACAAGTTTTGATGTGTTTTGAGTTGTTTGCACATATTTTTGACCGGTTTGGACCGGTTTGACAGGTTTGCACAGGTTTTGACCAGTTTTCACTGGTTTTAAACCGGTTTGCGACAGGTTTTGACCAGTATTGATCAGTTTTGACCGGTTTTAAACCTGTGTTGACTGGTTTTGATCGGTTTTGACTTGTTTGCACCAGTTTTGGACTGGTTTCGATAGGTTTCGACAGGTTTGAACTGGTTTTGACAGGTTTTGACCAGTTTTGATCAGTTTTGACCGGTTTTAAACCGGTGTTGACTGGTTTTGATCAGTTTTGACTTGTTTGCACTGGTTTTGGACTGGTTTGGATAGGTTTTGGACCGGTTTGGACCGCTTTTGACAGGTTTGGACAGGTTTTGACGGGTTTTGAGTTGTTTGCACCTATTTTGGACCGGTTTTGATATGTTTGCACAGGTTTTGACCAGTTTTGATCTGTTTTGACCGGTTTAAAACCAGTGTTGACTGGTTTTGACTGGTTTTGACTCATTTACATCGGGTATGGACTGGTTCGGAAAGGTTTTGATTGGTTTGGAATTGTTTTGGACAGGTTTGCACAGGTTTGCACAGGTTTTGATCGATTTTGACTTGCTTGCATTGGTTTTGGACCGGATTTGACCAGTTTTGACTCAGTTTTAACTGGTTTAAAAATGGTTTTGGATAGGTTTGGACAGGTTTTGACTGGTTTTCACTTGGTTTTCGACCGGTTTGGACCGGTTTTGAAAGGTTTTGACAGGTTTTGACAAGTTTTGATGTGTTTTGAGTTGTTTGCACCTATTTTTGACCGGTTTGGACCGGTTTGACAGGTTTGCACAGGTTTTGACCAGTTTTCACTGGTTTTAAACCGGTTTGCGACAGGTTTTGACCAGTATTGATCAGTTTTGACCGGTTTTAAACCTGTGTTGACTGGTTTTGATCGGTTTTGACTTGTTTGCACCAGTTTTGGACTGGTTTCGATAGGTTTCGACAGGTTTGAACTGGTTTTGACAGGTTTTGACCAGTTTTGATCAGTTTTGACCGGTTTTAAACCGGTGTTGACTGGTTTTGATCAGTTTTGACTTGTTTGCACTGGTTTTGGACTGGTTTGGATAGGTTTTGGACCGGTTTGGACCGCTTTTGACAGGTTTGGACAGGTTTTGACGGGTTTTGAGTTGTTTGCACCTATTTTGGACAGGTTTGGATAGGTTTAAACCGGTTTGCGACAGGTTTTGACCAGTTTTGATCAGTTTTGATCGGTTTTAAACCGGTGTTGACTGGTTTTGATCAGTTTTGACTTGTTTGCACTGGTTTTGGACCAGTTTGGATGGGTTTTCGACCGGTTTGGACAGGTTTTGAAAGGTTTGGACAGGTTTTGACAAGTTTTGATCGGTTTTGACGGGTTTTGAGTTGTTTGCAACTATTTTTGACCGGTTTGGACCGGTTTGACAGGTTTTGCACAGATTTTGACCAGTTTTCACTGGTTTTAAACCGGTTTGCGACAGGTTTTGACCAGTTTTGATCGGTTTTAAACCGGTGTTGACTGGTTTTGATCGGTTTTGACTTGTTTTCACCAGTTTTGGACTGGTTTCGATAGATTTCGACAGGTTTGAACCAGTTTTGACAGGTTTTGACCAGTTTCGATTTTTTTTTCACCTGTTTATAACCAATTTGGAAGGTTTTGACCGGTATTGACTCATTTTCACCAGTTTTGGTCCGCCTTGGATAGGTTTTCGACCGGTTTGGACCGTTTGGACAGGTTTGCACAGGTTTTGACTCATTTAAACCTGTACAGAACAGGTTTGGACAGGTGTCGACCGGTTTGCGGTTTGGTCGGGTTTTGACAGTATTGTTTATGTTTTAACTAATTATGATCGGATTTGACTGGTTTAAAACCGGTATGGACAGGTTTTGACCTATTTTGTCTTGTTTGCAATGGTTGTGGACCGGTTTGGACAGGTTGTGACCGGTTTGGAATGGTTTTGGACAGGTTGTGACCGGTTTCGACAGGTTTTGGACCGGTTTTGGTATGTTTGCACAGGTTTTGAAAAGTTTTGATCAGTTTTGACCGGTTTAAAACCAGTGTTGACTGGTTTTGATCAGTTTTGACTTGTTTGCACTGGTTTTCGACCGGTATGGACCGGTTTTGAAAGGTTTGGACAGGTTTTGTCAGGTTTTGATCGGTTTTGACGGGTTTTGAGTTGTTTGCACCTATTTTTGACCGGTTTGGACCGGTTTGACAGGTTTGCACAGGTTTTGACCAGTTTTCACTTGTTTTAAACCGGTTTGCGACAGGTTTTGACCAGTTTTGATCAGTTTTGACCGGTTTTAAACCTGTGTTGACTTGTTTTGATCGGTTTTGACTTGTTTTCACCAGTTTTGGAATGGTTTCGATAGATTTCGACAGGTTTGAACCAGTTTTGACAGGTTCTGACCCCTTTTGATCTGTTTTCACCTGTTTATAACCAATTTGGAAGGTTTTGACCGGTATTGACTCATTTTCACCAATTTTGGTCCGCCTTGGATAAGTTTTTGACCGGTTTGGACCGTTGGGACAGGTTTGCACAGGTTTTGACTCATTTAAACCTGTACAGAACAGGTTTGGACAGGTTTCGATCGGTTTGCGGTTTGGTCGGGTTTTGACAGTATTGTTTATGTTTTAACTAATTATGATCGGATTTGACTGGTTTAAAACCGGTATGGACAGGTTTTGACCTTTTTTGTCTTGTTTGCAATGGTTGTGGACCGGTTTGGACAGGTTGTGACCGGTTTGGAATGGTTTTGGACAGGTTTGGACCGGTTTGGACAGGTTTTGGACCGGTTTTGATATGTTTGCACAGGTTTTGACCAGTTTTGATCAGTTTTGACCGGTTTAAAACCAGTGTTGACTGGTTTTGATAAGTTTTGACTTGTTTGCACTGGTTTTCGACGGGTTTGGACCGGTTTTGAAAGGTTTGGACAGGTTTTGACAAGTTTTGATGGGTTTTGAGTTGTTTGCACCTATTTTTGACCGGTTTGGACCGGTTTGACAGGTTTGCACAGGTGTTGACCAGTTTTCACTTGTTTTAAACCGGTTTGCGACATGTTTTGACCAATTTTGATCAGTTTTGACCGGTTTTAAACCTGTGTTGACTGGTTTTGATCCGTTTTGACTTATTTGCACCAGTTTTGGACTGGTTTCGATAGGTTTCGACAGGTTTGAACCGGTTTTGACAGGTTTTGACCAGTTTTGATCAGTTTTGACCGGTTTTTAAAGGTTTGGACAGGATTTGACAAGTTTTGATCGGTTTTGACGGGTTTTGAGTTGTTTGCACCTATTTTTGACCGGTTTGGACCGGTTTGACAGGTTTGCACAGGTTTTGACCAGATTTCACTGGTTTTAAACCGGTTTACGACAGGTTTTGACCAGTTTTCACTGGTTTAAAACCGGTTTGCGACAGGTTTTGACCAGTTTTGATCGGTTTTAAACCGGTGTTGACTGGTTTTGATCAGTTTTGACTTGTTTGCACTGGTTTTCGACCAGTTTTGACCGGTTTTTAAAGGTTTGGACAGGTTTTGACAAGTTTTGATCGGTTTTGACGGGTTTTGAGTTGTTTGCACCTATTTTTGACCGGTTTGGACCGGTTTGACAGGTTTGCACAGGTTTTGACCAGATTTCACTGGTTTTAAACCGGTTTGCGACAGGTTTTGACCAGTTTTCACTGGTTTAAAACCGGTTTGCGACAGGTTTTGACCAGTTTTGATCGGTTTTAAACCGGTGTTGACTGGTTTTGATCGGTTTTGACTTGTTTTCACCAGTTTTGGAATGGTTTCGATAGATTTCGACAGGTTTGAACCAGTTTTGACAGGTTCTGACCCCTTTTGATCTGTTTTCACCTGTTTATAACCAATTTTGCAGGTTTTGACCGGTATTGACTCATTTTCACCAATTTTGGTCCGCCTTGGATAAGTTTTTGACCGGTTTGGACCGTTGGGACAGGTTTGCACAGGTTTTGACTCATTTAAACCTGTACAGAACAGGTTTGGACAGGTGTCGATCGGTTTGCGGTTTGGTCGGGTTTTGACAGTATTGTTTATGTTTTAACTAATTATGATCGGATTTGACTGGTTTAAAACCGGTATGGACAGGTTTTGACCTTTTTTGTCTTGTTTGCAATGGTTGTGGACCGGTTTGGACAGGTTGTGACCGGTTTGGAATGGTTTTGGACAGGTTTGGACCGGTTTGGACAGGTTTTGGACCGGTTTTGATATGTTTGCACAGGTTTTGACCAGTTTTGATCAGTTTTGACCGGTTTAAAACCAGTGTTGACTGGTTTTGATAAGTTTTGACTTGTTTGCACTGGTTTTCGACCGGTTTGGACCGGTTTTGAAAGGTTTGGACAGGTTTTGACAAGTTTTGATGGGTTTTGAGTTGTTTGCACCTATTTTTGACCGGTTTGGACCGGTTTGACACGTTTGCACAGGTGTTGACCAGTTTTCACTTGTTTTAAACCGGTTTGCGACATGTTTTGACCAGTTTTGATCAGTTTTGACCGGTTTTAAACCTGTGTTGACTGGTTTTGATCCGTTTTGACTTATTTGCACCAGTTTTGGACTGGTTTCCATAGGTTTCGACAGATTTGAACCGGTTTTGACAGGTTTTGACCAGTTTTGATCAGTTTTGACCGGTTTTAAACCGGTGTTGACTGGTTTTGATCAGTTTTGACTTGTTTGCACTGGTTTTGGACCGGTTTGGATAGGTTTTGGACCGGTTTGGACCGGTTTTGACATGTTTTGACAGGTTTTGACTGGTTTTGAGTTGTTTGCACCTATTTTGGACAGGTTTGGATAGGTTTAAACCGGTTTGCGACAGGTTTTGACAAGTTTTGATCGGTTTTGACGGGTTTTGAGTTGTTTGCACGTATTTTTGACCGGTTTGGACCGGTTTGACAGGTTTGCACAGATTTTGACCAGTTTTGATCAGGTTTCTCCGGTTTGAAACTGGTGTTGACTTGTTTTGATCGGTTTTGACTTGTTTTCACCAGTTTTGGAATGGTTTCGATAGGTTTCGACAGGTTTGAACCAGTTTTGACAGGTTTTGACCAGTTTTGATCTGTTTTCACCTGTTTATAACCAATTTGGAAGGTTTTGACCGATATTGACTCATTTTCACCAGTTTTGGTCCGCCTTGGATAGGTTTTCGACCGGTTTGGACCGTTTCGACAGGTTTGCACATGTTTTGACTCATATAAACCTGTACAGAACAGGTTTGGACAGGTGTCGACCGGTTTGCGGTTTGGTCGGGTTTTGACAGTATTGTTTATGTTTTAACTAATTATGATCGGATTTGACTGGTTTAAAACCGGTATGGACAGGTTTTGACCTTTTTTGTCTTGTTTGCAATGGTTTTGGATCGGTTTGGACAGGTTGTGACCGGTTTCGACAGGTTTTGGACCGGTTTTGATATGTTTGCACAGGTTTTGAAAAGTTTTGATCAGTTTTGACCGGTTTAAATCCAGTGTTGACTGGTTTTGATCAGTTTTGACTTGTTTGCACTGGTTTTCGACCAGTTTGGACCGGTTTTGAAAGGTTTGGACAGGTTTTGACAAGTTTTGATCGGTTTTGACGGGTTTTGAGTTGTTTGCACCTATTTTTGACCGGTTTGGACCGGTTTGACAGGTTTGCACAGGTTTTGACCAGATTTCACTTTTTTTAAACCGGTTTGCGACAGGTTTTGACCAGTTTTAACTTGTTTTAAACCGGTTTGCGACAGGTTTTGACCAGTTTTGATCGGTTTTAAACCGGTGTTGACTGGTTTTGATCGGTTTTGACTTGTTTTCACCAGTTTTGGAATGGTTTCGATAGGTTTCGACAGGTTTGAACCAGTTTTGACAGGTTTTGACCAGTTTTGATCTGTTTTCACCTGTTTATAACCAATTTGGAAGGTTTTGACCGATATTGACTCATTTTCACCAGTTTTGGTCCGCCTTGGATAGGTTTTTGACCGGTTTGGACCGTTTGGACAGGTTTGCACAGGTTTTGACTCATTTAAACATATACAGAACTGGTGTCGACCGGTTTGCGGTTTGGTCGGGTTTTGACAGTATTGTTTATGTTTTAACTAATTATGATCGGATTTGACTGGTTTAAAACCGGTATGGACAGGTTTTAACATTTTTTGTCTTGTTTGCAATGGTTGTGGACCGGTTTGGACAGGTTGTGACCGGTTTGAAATGGTTTTGGACAGGTTTGGACCGGTTTGGACAGGTTTTGGACCGGTTTTGATATGTTTGCACAGGTTTTGACCAGTTTTGATCAGTTTTGACCGGTTTAAAACCAGTGTTGACTGGTTTTGATCAGTTTTGAATTGTTTGCACTGGTTTTCGACCGGTTTAGACCGGTTTTGAAAGGTTTGGACTGGTTTTGACAAGTTTTGATCGGTTTTGACGGGTTTTGAGTTGTTTGATTTTTGACCGGTTTGGACCGGTTTGACAGGTTTGCACAGGTTTTGATCAGTTTTCACTTGTTTTAAACCGGTTTGCGACAGGTTTTGACCAGTTTTGATCAGTTTTGACCGGTTTTAAACCTGTGTTGACTGGTTTTGATCGGTTTTGACTTGTTTGCACCAGTTTTGGACTGGTTTCGATAGGTTTCGACAGGTTTGAACCGGTTTTGACAGGTTTTGACCAGTTTTGATCAGTTTTGACCGGTTTAAAGCCAGTGTTGACTGGTTTTGATCAGTTTTGACTTGTTTGCACTGGTTTTTGACCGGTTTGGACCGGTTTGACAGGTTTGCACAGGTTTTGACCAGATTTAACTGGTTTTAAACCGGTTTGCGAAAGGTTTTGACCAGTTTTCACTGGTTTTAAACCGGTGTTGACTGGTTTTGATCGGTTTTGACTTGTTTTCACCAGTTTTGGACTGGTTTCGATAGATTTCGAAAGGTTTGAACCAGTTTTGACAGATTTTGACCAGTTTTGATCTGTTTTCACCTGTTTATAACCAATTTGGAAGGTTTTGACCGGTATTGACTCATTTTCACCAGTTTTGGTCCGCCTTGGATAGGTTTTCGACCGGTTTGGACCGTTTTTACAGGTTTGCACAGGTTTTGACTCATTTAAACCTGTACAGAACAGGTTTGGACAGGTGTCGACCGGTTTGCGGTTTGGTCGGGTTTTGACAGTATTGTTTATGTTTATGACTGGTTTTGACTCATTTACATCGGTTATGGACTGGTTCGGAAAGGTTTTGACTGGTTTGGAATTGTTTTGGACAGGTTTGCACAGGTTTGCACAAGTTTTGATCGGTTTTGACTTGTTTGTATTGGTTTTGGACCGGATTTGACCAGTTTTGACTCAGTTTTAACTGGTTTAAAAATGGTTTTTGGATAGGTTTGGACAGGTTTTGACTGGTTTTGAATGGTCTTGGACAGGTTTTGACTGGTTTTGACCAGTTTTGACCAGTTTTGAAAGTTTTACAACCCATTTAGACCAGTTTTGACAGGTTTGGACAGGTTTGGACCAGTTTTGACCAGTTTTCACTTAGTTTTCGACCGATTTGGACCGGTTTTGAAAGGTTTTGACAGGTTTTGACAAGTGTTGATGGGATTTGAGTTGTTTGCACCTATTTTTGACCGGTTTTGACCTGTTTGACAGGTTTGCACAGGTGTTGACCAGTTTTGATCAGTTTTGACCGGTTTTAAACCTGTGTTGACTGGTTTTGATCGGTTTTGAATTGTTTGCACCAGTTTTGGACTGGTTTCGATAGGTTTCGTCAGGTTTGAACCGATTTTGACAGGTTTTGACTAGTTTTGATCAGTTTTGACCGGTTTTAAACCGGTATTGACTGGTTTTGATCAGTTTTGACTTGTTTGCACTGGTTTTGGACCGGTTTTGATAGGTTTTGGACCGGTTTGCGACAGGTTTTGACAAGTTTTGATCGGTTTTGACGGGTTTTGAGTTGTTTGCGCCTATTTTTGACCAGTTTGGACCGGTTTGACAGGTTTGCACAGATTTTGACCAGTTTTGATCAGGTTTGACCCGTTTTAAACCGGTGTTGACTTGTTTTGATCGGTTTTGACTTGTTTGCACCTATTTTGGACAGGTTTGACTAGTTTTGATCAGTTTTGACCGGTTTTAAACCGGTATTGACCGGTTTTGATCAGTTTTGACTTGTTTTCACCAGTTTTGGAATGGTTTCGATAGGTTTCGACAGGTTTGAACCAGTTTTGATAGGTTTTGACCAGTTTTTATCTGTTTTCACCTGTTTATAACCAATTTGGAAGGTTTTGACCGATATTGACTCATTTTCACCAGTTTTGGTCCGCCTTGGATAGGTTTTCGACCGGTTTGGACCGTTTGGACAGGTTTGCACATGTTTTGACTCATTTAAACCTGTACAGAACAGGTTTGGACAGGTGTCCACCGGTTTGGACCGTTTGGACAGGTTTGCACAGGTTTTGACTCATTTAAACCTGTACAGAACAGGTTTGGACAGGTGTCGATCGGTTTGCGGTTTGGTCGGGTTTTGACAGTATTGTTTATGTTTTAACTAATTATGATCGGATTTGACTGGTTTAAAACCGGTATGGACAGGTTTTGACCTTTTTTGTCTTGTTTGCAATGGTTGTGGACCGGTTTGGACAGGTTGTGACCGGTTTGGAATGGTTTTGGACAGGTTTGGACCGGTTTGGACAGGTTTTGGACCGGTTTTGTTATGTTTGCACAGGTTTTGACCAGTTTTGATCAGTTTTGACCGGTTTAAAACCAGTGTTGACTGGTTTTGATCAGTTTTGAATTGTTTGCACTGGTTTTCGACCGGTTTAGACCGGTTTTGAAAGGTTTGGACTGGTTTTGACAAGTTTTGATCGGTTTTGACGGGTTTTGAGTTGTTTGATTTTTGACCGGTTTGGACCGGTTTGACAGGTTTGCACAGGTTTTGACCAGTTTTCACTTGTTTTAAACCGGTTTGCGACAGGTTTTGACCAGTTTTGATCAGTTTTGACCGGTTTTAAACCTGTGTTGACTGGTTTTGATCGGTTTTGACTTGTTTGCACCAGTTTTGGACTGGTTTCGATAGGTTTCGACAGGTTTGAACCGGTTTTGACAGGTTTTGACCAGTTTTGATCAGTTTTGACCGGTTTAAAACCAGTGTTGACTGGTTTTGATCAGTTTTGACTTGTTTGCACTGGTTTTTGACCGGTTTGGACCGGTTTGACAGGTTTGCACAGGTTTTGACCAGATTTAACTGGTTTTAAACCGGTTTGCGAAAGGTTTTGACCAGTTTTCACTGGTTTTAAACCGGTGTTGACTGGTTTTGATCGGTTTTGACTTGTTTTCACCAGTTTTGGACTGGTTTCGATAGATTTCGAAAGGTTTGAACCAGTTTTGACAGATTTTGACCAGTTTTGATCTGTTTTCACCTGTTTATAACCAATTTGGAAGGTTTTGACCGGTATTGACTCATTTTCACCAGTTTTGGTCCGCCTTGGATAGGTTTTCGACCGGTTTGGACCGTTTTTACAGGTTTGCACAGGTTTTGACTCATTTAAACCTGTACAGAACAGGTTTGGACAGGTGTCGACCGGTTTGCGGTTTGGTCGGGTTTTGACAGTATTGTTTATGTTGATGACTGGTTTTGACTCATTTACATCGGTTATGGACTGGTTCGGAAAGGTTTTGACTGGTTTGGAATTGTTTTGGACAGGTTTGCACAGGTTTGCACAAGTTTTGATCGGTTTTGACTTGTTTGCATTGGTTTTGGACCGGATTTGACCAGTTTTGACTCAGTTTTAACTGGTTTAAAAATGGTTTTTGGATAGGTTTGGACAGGTTTTGACTGGTTTTGAATGGTCTTGGACAGGTTTTGACTAGTTTTGACCAGTTTTGACCAGTTTTGACAGTTTTACAACCCATTTAGACCAGTTTTGACAGGTTTGGACAGGTTTGGACCAGTTTTGACCAGTTTTCACTTAGTTTTCGACCGATTTGGACCGGTTTTGAAAGGTTTTGACAGGTTTTGACAAGTTTTGATGGGATTTGAGTTGTTTGCACCTATTTTTGACCGGTTTTGACCTGTTTGACAGGTTTGCACAGGTGTTGACCAGTTTTGATCAGTTTTGACCGGTTTTAAACCTGTGTTGACTGGTTTTGATCGGTTTTGAATTGTTTGCACCGGTTTTGGACTGGTTTCGATAGGTTTCGTCAGGTTTGAACCGATTTTGACAGGTTTTGACTAGTTTTGATCAGTTTTGACCGGTTTTAAACCGGTATTGACTGGTTTTGATCAGTTTTGACTTGTTTGCACTGGTTTTGGACCGGTTTGGATAGGTTTTGGACCGGTTTGCGACAGGTTTTGACAAGTTTTGATCGGTTTTGACGGGTTTTGAGTTGTTTGCGCCTATTTTTGACCAGTTTGGACCGGTTTGACAGGTTTGCACAGATGTTGACCAGTTTTGATCAGGTTTGACCCGTTTTAAACCGGTGTTGACTTGTTTTGATCGGTTTTGACTTGTTTGCACCTATTTTGGACAGGTTTGACTAGTTTTGATCAGTTTTGACCGGTTTTAAACCGGTATTGACCGGTTTTGATCAGTTTTGACTTGTTTGCACCAGTTTTGGACTGGTTTCGATAGGTTTCGACAGGTTTGAACTGGTTTTGACAGGTTTTGACCAGTTTTGATCAGTTTTGACCGGTTTTAAACCGGTGTTGACTGGTTTTGATCAGTTTTGACTTGTTTGCACCAGTTTTGGAATGGTTTCGATAGGTTTCGACAGGTTTGAACCAGTTTTGATAGGTTTTGACCAGTTTTTATCTGTTTTCACCTGTTTATAACCAATTTGGAAGGTTTTGACCGATATTGACTCATTTTCACCAGTTTTGGTCCGCCTTGGATAGGTTTTCGACCGGTTTGGACCGTTTGGACAGGTTTGCACATGTTTTGACTCATTTAAACCTGTACAGAACAGGTTTGGACAGGTGTCCACCGGTTTGGACCGTTTGGACAGGTTTGCACAGGTTTTGACTGATTTAAACCTGTACAGAACAGGTTTGGACAGGTGTCGATCGGTTTGCGGTTTGGTCGGGTTTTGACAGTATTGTTTATGTTTTAACTAATTATGATCGGATTTGACTGGTTTAAAACCGGTATGGACAGGTTTTGACCTTTTTTGTCTTGTTTGCAATGGTTGTGGACCGGTTTGGACAGGTTGTGACCGGTTTGGAATGGTTTTGGACAGGTTTGGACCGGTTTGGACAGGTTTTGGACCGGTTTTGATATGTTTGCACAGGTTTTGACCAGTTTTGATCAGTTTTGACCGATTTAAAACCAGTGTTGACTGATTTTGATCAGTTTTGACTTGTTTGCACTGGTTTTCGACCGGTTTGGACCGGTTTTGAAAGGTTTGGACAGGTTTTGACAAGTTTTGATCGGTTTTGAGGGGTTTTGAGTTGTTTGCACCTATTTTTGACCGTTTTGGACCGGTTTGACAGGTTTGCTCAGGTTTTGACCAGTTTTCACTTGTTTTAAACCGGTTTGCGACAGGTTTTGACCAGTTTTGATCAGTTTTGACCGGTTTTAAACCTGTGTTGACTGGTTTTGATCAGTTTTGACTTGTTTGCACTGGTTTTGGACCAGTTTGGATGGGTTTTTGACCGGTTTGGACCGGTTTTGAAAGGTTTGGAATAGTTTTGACAAGTTTTGATCGGTTTTGACGGGTTTTGAGTTGTTTGATTTTTGACCGGTTTGGACCGGTTTGACAGGTTTGCACAGGTTTTGACCAGTTTTCACTTGTTTTAAACCGGTTTGCGACAGGTTTTGACCAGTTTTGATCAGTTTTGACCGGTTTTAAACCTGTGTTGACTGGTTTTGATCGGTTTTGACTTGTTTGCACCAGTTTTGGACTGGTTTCGATAGGTTTCGACAGGTTTGAACCGGTTTTGACAGGTTTTGACCAGTTTTGATCAGTTTTGACCGGTTTAAAACCAGTGTTGAGTGGTTTTGATCAGTTTTGACTTGTTTGCACTGATTTTTGACCGGTTTGGACCGGTTTGACAGGTTTGCACAGGTTTTGACCAGATTTAACTGGTTTTAAACCGGTTTGCGAAAGGTTTTGACCAGTTTTCACTGGTTTTAAACCGGTGTTGACTGGTTTTGATCGGTTTTGACTTGTTTTCACCAGTTTTGGACTGGTTTCGATAGATTTCGAAAGGTTTGAACCAGTTTTGACAGATTTTGACCAGTTTTGATCTGTTTTCACCTGTTTATAACCAATTTGGAAGGTTTTGACCGGTATTGACTCATTTTCACCAGTTTTGGTCCGCCTTGGATAGGTTTTCGACCGGTTTGGACCGTTTGGACAGGTTTGCACAGGTTTTGACTCATTTAAACCTGTACAGAACAGGTTTGGACAGGTGTCGACCGGTTTGCGGTTTGGTCGGGTTTTGACAGTATTGTTTATGTTTTAACTAATTATGATCGGATTTGACTGGTTTAAAACCGGTATGGACAGGTTTTGACCTTTTTTGTCTTGTTTGCAATGGTTGTGGACCGGTTTGGACAGGTTGTGACCGGTTTGGAATGGTTTTGGACAGGTTTGGACCGGTTTGGACAGGTTTTGGACCGGTTTTGATATGTTTGCACAGGTTTTGACCAGTTTTGATCTGTTTTGACCTGTTTAAAACCAGTGTTGACTGGTTTTGACTGGTTTTGACTCATTTACATCGGTTATGGACTGGTTCGGAAAGGTTTTGACTGGTTTGGAATTGTTTTGGACAGGTTTGCACAGGTTTGCACAGGTTTTGATCGGTTTTGACTTGTTTGCATTGGTTTTGGACCGGATTTGACCAGTTTTAACTCAGTTTTAACTGGTTTAAAAATGGTTTTTGGATAGGTGTGGACAGGTTTTGACTGGTTTTGAATGGTCTTGGACAGGTTTTGACTTGTTTTGACCAGTTTTGACAGTTTTACGACCCATTTAGACCAGTTTGGACAGGTTTGGACAGGTTTGGACCAGTTTTGACCAGTTTTCACTTGGTTTTCGACCGATTTGGACCGGTTTTGAAAGGTTTTGACAGGTTTTGACAAGTTTTGATGGGATTTGAGTTGTTTGCACCTATTTTTGACCGGTTTGGACCGGTTTGACAGGTTTGCACAGGTGTTGACCAGTTTTGATCAGTTTTGACCGGTTTTAAACCTGTGTTGACTGGTTTTGATCGGTTTTGACTTGTTTGCACCAGTTTTGGACTGGTTTCGATAGGTTTCGACAGGTTTGAACCGATTTTGACAGGTTTTGACTAGTTTTGATCAGTTTTGACCGGTTTTAAACCGGTATTGACTGGTTTTGATCAGTTTTGACTTGTTTGCACTGGTTTTGGACAGGTTTGGATAGGTTTTGGACCGGTTTGGACCGGTTTTGACAGGTTTTGACAGGTTTTGACTGGTTTTGAGTTGTTTGCACCTATTTTGGACAGGTTTGGATAGGTTTAAACCGGTTTACGACAGGTTTTGACAAGTTTTGATCGGTTTTGACGGGTTTTGAGTTGTTTGCACCTATTTTTGACCAGTTTGGACCGGTTTGACAGGTTTGCACAGATTTTGACCAGTTTTGATCAGGTTTGACCGGTTTTAAACCGGTGTTGACTTGTTTTGATCGGTTTTGACTTGTTTGCACCTATTTTGGACAGGTTTGACTAGTTTTGATCAGTTTTGACCGGTTTTAAACCGGTATTGACTGGTTTTGATCAGTTTTGACTTGTTTTCACCAGTTTGGGAATGGTTTCGATAGGTTTCGACAGGTTTGAACCAATTTTGACAGGTTTTGACCAGTTTTGATCTGTTTTCACCTGTTTATAACCAATTTGGAAGGTTTTGACCGATATTGACTCATTTTCACCAGTTTTGGTCCGCCTTGGATAGGTTTTCGACCGGTTTGGACCGTTTTTACAGGTTTGCACAGGTTTTGACTCATTTAAACCTGTACAGAACAGGTTTGGACAGGTGTCGACCGGTTTGCGGTTTGGTCGGGTTTTGACAGTATTGTTTATGTTTTAACTAATTATGATCGGATTTGACTGGTTTAAAACCGGTATGGACAGGTTTTGACCTTTTTTGTCTTGTTTGCAATGGTTGTGGACAGGTTGTGACCGGTTTGGAATGGTTTTGGACAGGTTTGGACCGGTTTGGACAGGTTTTGGACCGGTTTTGATATGTTTGCACAGGTTTTGACCAGTTTTGATCAGTTTTGACCGATTTAAAACCAGTGTTGACTGATTTTGATCAGTTTTGACTTGTTTGCACTGGTTTTCGACCGGTTTGGACCGGTTTTGAAAGGTTTGGACAGGTTTTGACAAGTTTTGATCGGTTTTGACGGGTTTTGAGTTGTTTGCACCTATTTTTGACCGTTTTGGACCGGTTTGACAGGTTTGCACAGGTTTTGACCAGTTTTCACTTGTTTTAAACCGGTTTGCGACAGGTTTTGACCAGTTTTGATCAGTTTTGACCGGTTTTAAACCTGTGTTGACTGGTTTTGATCAGTTTTGACTTGTTTGCACTGGTTTTGGACCAGTTTGGATGGTTTTTTGACCGGTTTGGACCGGTTTGGACAGGTTTGGACAGGTTTTGACGGGTTTAGAGTTGTTTCCACCTATTTTGGACATGTTTGGATGGGTTTTCGACCGGTTTAGACCGGTTTAGAAAGGTTTGTTCTGGTTTTGACAAGTTTTGATCGGTTTTGACGGGTTTTGAGTTGTTTGATTTTTGACCGGTTTGGACCGGTTTGACAGGTTTGCACAGGTTTTGACCAGTTTTCACTTGTTTTAAACCGGTTTGCGACAGGTTTTGACCAGTTTTGATCAGTTTTGACCGGTTTTAAACCTGTGTTGACTGGTTTTGATCGGTTTTGACTTGTTTGCACCAGTTTTGGACTGGTTTCGATAGGTTTCGACAAGTTTGAACCGGTTTTGACAGGTTTTGACCAGTTTTGATCAGTTTTGACCTGTTTATAACCAATTTGGAAGGTTTTGATCGGTATTGACTCATTTTCACCAGTTTAGGTCCGCCTTGGATAGGTTTTCGACCGGTTTGGACCGTTTTTACAGGTTTGCACAGGTTTTGACTCATTTAAACCTGTACAGAACAGGTTTGGACAGGTGTCGACCGGTTTGCGGTTTGGTCGGGTTTTGACCGGTTTGGAATGGTTTCTGACAGGTTTGGACCGGTTTGGACAGGTTTTGGACCGGTTTTGATATGTTTGCACAGGTTTTGACCAGTTTTGATCTGTTTTGACCAGTTTAAAACCAGTGTTGACTGGTTTTGACTGGTTTTGACTCATTTACATCGGTTATGGACTGGTTCGGAAAGGTTTTGACTGGTTTGGAATTGTTTTGGACAGGTTTGCACAGGTTTGCACAGGTTTTGATCGGTTTTGTCTTGTTTGCATTGGTTTTGGACCGGATTTGACCAGTTTTGACTCAGTTTTAACTGGTTTAGAAATGGTTTTTGGATAGGTTTGGACAGGTTTTGACTGGTTTTGAATGGTCTTGGACAGGTTTTGACTTGTTTTGACCAGTTTTGACAGTTTTACGACCCATTTAGACCAGTTTTGACAGGTTTGGACAGGTTTGGACCAGTTTTGACCAGTTTTCACTTGGTTTTCGACCGATTTGGACCGGTTTTGAAAGGTTTTGACAGGTTTTGATCGGTTTTGACGGGTTTTGAGTTGTTTGCACCTATTTTTGACCAGTTTGGACCGGTTTGACAGGTTTGCACAGATTTTGACCAGTTTTGATCAGGTTTGACCGGTTTTAAACCGGTGTTGACTTGTTTTGATCGGTTTTGACTTGTTTGCACCTATTTTGGACAGGATTGACTAGTTTTGATCAGTTTTGACCGGTTTTAAACCGGTATTGACTGGTTTTGATCAGTTTTGACTTGTTTTCACCAGTTTGGGAATGGTTTCGATAGGTTTCGACAGGTTTGAACCAGTTTTGACAGGTTTTGACCAGTTTTGATCTGTTTTCACCTGTTTATAACCAATTTGGAAGGTTTTGACCGATATTGACTCATTTTCACCAGTTTTGGTCCGCCTTGGATAGGTTTTCGACCGGTTTGGACCGTTTGGACAGGTTTGCACATGTTTTGACTCATTTAAACCTGTACAGAACAGGTTTGGACAGGTGTCCACCGGTTTGGACCGTTTGGACAGGTTTGCACAGGTTTTGACTCATTTAAACCTGTACAGAACAGGTTTGGACAGGTGTCGATCGGTTTGCGGTTTGGTCGGGTTTTGACAGTATTGTTTATGTTTTAACTAATTATGATCGGATTTGACTGGTTTAAAACCGGTATGGACAGGTTTTGACCTTTTTTGTCTTGTTTGCAATGGTTGTGGACCGGTTTGGACAGGTTGTGACCGGTTTGGAATGGTTTTGGACAGGTTTGGACCGGTTTGGACAGGTTTTGGACCGGTTTTGATATGTTTGGACAGGTTTTGACCAGTTTTGATCAGTTTTGACCGATTTAAAACCAGTGTTGACTGATTTTGATCAGTTTTGACTTGTTTGCACTGGTTTTCGACCGGTTTGGACCGGTTTTGAAAGGTTTGGACAGGTTTTGACAAGTTTTGATCGGTTTTGACGGGTTTTGAGTTGTTTGCACCTATTTTTTGACCGTTTTGGACCTGTTTGACAGGTTTGCACAGGTTTTGACCAGTTTGCACTTGTTTTAAACCGGTTTGCGACAGGTTTTGACCAGTTTTGATCAGTTTTGACCGGTTTTAAACCTGTGTTGACTGGTTTTGATCAGTTTTGACTTGTTTGCACTGGTTTTGGACAAGTTTGGATGGGTTTTTGACCGGTTTGGACCGGTTTGGACAGGTTTGGACAGGTTTTGACGGGTTTTGAGTTGTTTTGACGGGTTTTGAGTTGTTTGATTTTTGACCGGTTTTGATCGGTTTTGACTTGTTTGCACCTATTTTGGACAGGTTTGACTAGTTTTGATCAGTTTTGACCGGTTTTAAACCGGTATTGACTGGTTTTGATCAGTTTTGACTTGTTTCCACCAGTTTGGGAATGGTTTCGATAGGTTTCGACAGGTTTGAACCAGTTTTGACAGGTTTTGACCAGTTTTGATCTGTTTTCACCTGTTTATAACCAATTTGGAAGGTTTTGACCGATATTGACTCATTTTCACCAGTTTTGGTCCGCCTTGGATAGGTTTTCGACCGGTTTGGACCGTTTGGACAGGTTTGCACATGTTTTGACTCATTTAAACCTGTACAGAACAGGTTTGGACAGGTGTCCACCGGTTTGGACCGTTTGGACAGGTTTGCACAGGTTTTGACTCATTTAAACCTGTACAGAACAGGTTTGGACAGGTGTCGATCGGTTTGCGGTTTGGTCGGGTTTTGACAGTATTGTTTATGTTTTAACTAATTATGATCGGATTTGACTGGTTTAAAACCGGTATGGACAGGTTTTGACCTTTTTTGTATTGTTTGTAATGGTTGTGGACCGGTTTGGACAGGTTGTGACCGGTTTGGAATGGTTTTGGACAGGTTTGGACCGGTTTGGACAGGTTTTGGACCGGTTTTGATATGTTTGGACAGGTTTTGACCAGTTTTGATCAGTTTTGACCGATTTAAAACCAGTGTTGACTGGTTTTGATCAGTTTTGAATTGTTTGCACTGGTTTTCGACCGGTTTGGACCGGTTTTGAAAGGTTTGGACAGGTTTTGACAAGTTTTGATCGGTTTTGAGGGGTTTTGAGTTGTTTGCACCTATTTTTGACCGTTTTGGACCGGTTTGACAGGTTTGCACAGGTTTTGACCAGTTTGCACTTGTTTTAAACCGGTTTGCGACAGGTTTTGACCAGTTTTGATCAGTTTTGACCGGTTTTAAACCTGTGTTGACTGGTTTTGATCAGTTTTGACTTGTTTGCACTGGTTTTGGACAAGTTTAGATGGGTTTTTGACCGGTTTGGACCGGTTTGGACAGGTTTGGACAGGTTTTGACGGGTTTTGAGTTGTTTTGACGGGTTTTGAGTTGTTTGATTTTTGACCGGTTTGGACCGGTTTGACAGGTTTGCACAGGTTTTGACCAGTTTTCACTTGTTTTAAACCGGTTTGCGACAGGTTTTGACCAGTTTTGATCAGTTTTGACCGGTTTTGACTTGTTTGCACCAGTTTTGGACTGGTTTCGATAGGTTTCGACAGGTTTGAACCGGTTTTGATAGGTTTTGACCAGTTTAGATCAGTTTTGACCGGTTTAAAACCAGTGTTGACTGGTTTTGATCAGTTTTGACTTGTTTGCACTGGTTTTGGACCGGTTTGGATAGGTTTTGGACCGGTTTGAACCGGTTTTGACAGGTTTTGACAGGTTTCGACTGGTTTTGAGTTGTTTGCACCTATTTTGGACAGGTTTGGATAGGTTTAAACCGGTTTGCGACAGGTTTTGACAAGTTTTGATCGGTTTTGACGGGTTTTGAGTTGTTTGCACCTATTTTTGACCAGTTTGGACCGGTTTGACAGGTTTGCACAGATTTTGACCAGTTTTGATCAGGTTTGACCGGTTTTAAACCGGTGTTGACTTGTTTTGATCGGTTTTGACTTGTTTGCACCTATTTTGGACAGGTTTGACTAGTTTTGATCAGTTTTGACCGGTTTTAAACCGGTATTGACTGGTTTTGATCGGTTTTGACTTGTTTTCACCAGTTTGGGAATGGTTTCGATAGGTTTCGACAGGTTTGAACCAGTTTTGACAGGTTTTGACCAGTTTTGATCTGTTTTCACCTGTTTATAACCAATTTGGAAGGTTTTGACCGATATTGACTCATTTTCACCAGTTTTGGTCCGCCTTGGATAGGTTTTCGACCGGTTTGGACCGTTTGGACAGGTTTGCACATGTTTTGACTCATTTAAACCTGTACAGAACAGGTTTGGACAGGTGTCCACCGGTTTGGACCGTTTGGACAGGTTTGCACAGGTTTTGACTCATTTAAACCTGTACAGAACAGGTTTGGACAGGTGTCGATCGGTTTGCGGTTTGGTCGGGTTTTGACAGTATTGTTTATGTTTTAACTAATTATGATCGGATTTGACTGGTTTAAAACCGGTATGGACAGGTTTTGACCTTTTTTGTCTTGTTTGCAATGGTTGTGGACCGGTTTGGACAGGTTGTGACCGGTTTGGAATGGTTTTGGACAGGTTTGGACCGGTTTGGACAGGTTTGGACCGGTTTGGACAGGTTTTGGACCGGTTTTGATATGTTTGCACAGGTTTTGACCAGTTTTGATCAGTTTTGACCGATTTAAAACCAGTGTTGACTGATTTTGATCAGTTTTGACTTGTTTGCACTGGTTTTCGACCGGTTTGGACCGGTTTTAAAAGGTTTGGACAGGTTTTGACAAGTTTTGATCGGTTTTGAGGGGTTTTGAGTTGTTTGCACCTATTTTTGACCGTTTTGGACCGGTTTGACAGGTTTACACAGGTTTTGACCAGTTTTCACTTGTTTTAAACCGGTTTGCGACAGGTTTTGACCAGTTTTGATCAGTTTTGACTTGTTTGCACTGGTTTTCGACCGGTTTGGATAGGTTTTGGACCGGTTTGGACCGGTTTTGACAGGTTTGGACAGGTTTTGACGGGTTTTGAGTTGTTTGCACAGGTTTTGACCAGTTTTGATCAGTTTTGACCGGTTTAAAACCAGTGTTGATTGGTTTTGATCAGTTTTGACTTGTTTGCACTGGTTTTTGACCGGTTTGGACCGGTGTTGAAAGGTTTGGACAGGTTTTGACCAGATTTAACTAGTTTTAAACCGGTTTGCGAAAGGTTTTGACCAGTTTTCACTGGTTTTAAACCGGTGTTGACTGGTTTTGATCAGTTTTGACTTGTTTTCACCAGTTTGGGAATGGTTTCGATAGGTTTCGACAGGTTTGAACCAGTTTTGACAGGTTTTGACCAGTTTTGACAGTTTTCCGACCCATTTAGACCAGTTTTGACAGGTTTGGACAGGTTTGGACCAGTTTTGACCAGTTTTCACTTGGTTTTCGACCGATTTGGACCGGTTTTGAAAGGTTTTAACAGGTTTTGACAAGTTTTGATGGGATTTGAGTTGTTTGCACCTATTTTTGACCGGTTTGGACCGGTTTGACAGGTTTGCACAGGTGTTGACCAGTTTTGATCAGTTTTGACCGGTTTTAAACCTGTGTTGACTGGTTTTGATCGGTTTTGACTTGTTTGCACCAGTTTTGGACTGGTTTCGATAGGTTTCGACAGGTTTGAACCGATTTTGACAGGTTTTGACTAGTTTTGATCAGTTTTGACCGGTTTTAAACCGGTATTGACTGGTTTTGATCAGTTTTGACTTGTTTGCACTGGTTTTGGACAGGTTTGGATAGGTTTTGGACCGGTTTGGACCGGTTTTGACAGGTTTTGACTGGTTTTGAGTTGTTTGCACCTATTTTGGACAGGTTTGTATAGTTTTAAACCGGTTTGCGACAGGTTTTGACAAGTTTTGATCGGTTTTGACGGGTTTTGAGTTGTTTGCACCTATTTTTGACCAGTTTGGACCGGTTTGACAGGTTTGCACAGATTTTGACCAGTTTTGATCAGGTTTGACCGGTTTTAAACCGGTGTTTTGATCGGTTTTGACTTGTTTGCACCTATTTTGGACAGGTTTGACTAGTTTTGATCAGTTTTGACCGGTTTTAAACCGGTATTGACTGGTTTTTATCAGTTTTGACTTGTTTTCACCAGTTTGGGAATGGTTTCGATAGGTTTCGACAGGTTTGAACCAATTTTGACAGGTTTTGATCAGTTTTGATCTGTTTTCACCTGTTTATAACCAATTTGGAAGGTTTTGACCGATATTGACTCATTTTCACCAGTTTTGGTCCGCCTTGGATAGGTTTTCGACCGGTTTGGACCGTTTGGACAGGTTTGCACATGTTTTGACTCATTTAAACCTGTACAGAACAGGTTTGGACAGGTGTCCACCGGTTTGGACCGTTTGGACAGGTTTGCACAGGTTTTGACTCATTTAAACCTGTACAGAACAGGTTTGGACAGGTGTCGATCGGTTTGCGGTTTGGTCGGGTTTTGACAGTATTGTTTATGTTTTAACTAATTATGATCGGATTTGACTGGTTTAAAACCGGTATGGACAGGTTTTGACCTTTTTTGTCTTGTTTGCAATGGTTGTGGACCGGTTTGGACAGGTTGTGACCGGTTTGGTATGGTTTTGGACAGGTTTGGACAGGTTTTGGACCGGTTTTGATATGTTTGCACAGGTTTTGACCAGTTTTGATCAGTTTTGACCGATTTAAAACCAGTGTTGACTGATTTTGATCAGTTTTGACTTGTTTGCACTGGTTTTGGACTGGTTTCGATAGGTTTCGACAGGTTTGAACCGGTTTTGACAGGTTTTGACCAGTTTAGATCAGTTTTGACCGGTTTAAAACCAGTGTTGACTGGTTTTGATCAGTTTTGACTTGTTTGCACTGGTTTTGGACCGGTTTGGATAGGTTTTGGACCGGTTTGGACCGGTTTTGACAGGTTTGGACAGGTTTTGACGGGTTTTGGACCGGTTTTGATATGTTTGCACAGGTTTTGACCAGTTTTGATCAGTTTTGACCGATTTAAAACCAGTGTTGACTGATTTTGATCAGTTTTGACTTGTTTGCACTGGTTTTCGACCGGTTTGGACCGGTTTTAAAAGGTTTGGACAGGTTTTGACAAGTTTTGATCGGTTTTGAGGGGTTTTGAGTTGTTTGCACCTATTTTTGACCGTTTTGGACCGGTTTGACAGGTTTACACAGGTTTTGACCAGTTTTCACTTGTTTTAAACCGGTTTGCGACAGGTTTTGACCAGTTTTGATCAGTTTTGACTTGTTTGCACTGGTTTTCGACCGGTTTGGATAGGTTTTGGACCGGTTTGGACCGGTTTTGACCAGTTTTGATCTGTTTTCACCTGTTTATAACCAATTTGGAAGGTTTTGACCGATATTGACTCATTTTCACCAGTTTTGGTCCGCCTTGGATAGGTTTTCGACCGGTTTGGACCGTTTGGACAGGTTTGCACATGTTTTGACTCATTTAAACCTGTACAGAACAGGTTTGGACAGGTGTCCACCGGTTTGGACCGTTTGGACAGGTTTGCACAGGTTTTGACTCATTTAAACCTGTACAGAACAGGTTTGGACAGGTGTCGATCGGTTTGCGGTTTGGTCGGGTTTTGACAGTATTGTTTATGTTTTAACTAATTATGATCGGATTTGACTGGTTTAAAACCGGTATGGACAGGTTTTGACCTTTTTTGTCTTGTTTGCAATGGTTGTGGACCGGTTTGGACAGGTTGTGACCGGTTTGGAATGGTTTTGGACAGGTTTGGACCGGTTTGGACAGGTTTTGGACCGGTTTTGATATGTTTGCACAGGTTTTGACCAGTTTTGATCAGTTTTGACCGATTTAAAACCAGTGTTGACTGATTTTGATCAGTTTTGACTTGTTTGCACTGGTTTTCGACCGGTTTGGACCGGTTTTGAAAGGTTTGGACAGGTTTTGACAAGTTTTGATCGGTTTTGACGGGTTTTGAGTTGTTTGCACCTATTTTTGACCGTTTTGGACCGGTTTGACAGGTTTGCACAGGTTTTGACCAGTTTGCACTTGTTTTAAACCGGTTTGCGACAGGTTTTGACCAGTTTTGATCAGTTTTGACCGGTTTTAAACCTGTGTTGACTGGTTTTGATCAGTTTTGACTTGTTTGCACTGGTTTTGGACAAGTTTGATTGGGTTTTTGACCGGTTTGGACCGGTTTGGACAGGTTTTGACCAGTTTTCACTTGTTTTAAACCGGTTTGCGACAGGTTTTGACCAGTTTTGATCAGTTTTGACCGGTTTTAAACCTGTGTTGACTGGTTTCGATCGGTTTTGACTTGTTTGCACCAGTTTTGGACTGGTTTCGATAGGTTTCGACAGGTTTGAACCGGTTTTGACAGGTTTTGACCAGTTTAGATCAGTTTTGACCGGTTTAAAACCAGTGTTGACTGGTTTTGATCAGTTTTGACTTGTTTGCACTGGTTTTGGACCGGTTTGGATAGGTTTTGGACCGGTTTGGACCGGTTTTGACAGGTTTTGACAGGTTTTGACTGGTTTTGAGTTGTTTGCACCTATTTTGGACAGGTTTGGATAGGTTTAAACCGGTTTGCGACAGGTTTTGACAAGTTTTGATCGGTTTTGACGGGTTTTGAGTTGTTTGCACCTATTTTTGACCAGTTTGGACCGGTTTGACAGGTTTGCACAGATTTTGACCAGTTTTGATCAGGTTTGACCGGTTTTAAACCGGTGTTGACTTGTTTTGATCGGTTTTGACTTGTTTGCACCTATTTTGGACAGGTTTGACTAGTTTTGATCAGTTTTGACCTGTTTTAAACCGGTATTGACTGGTTTTGATCAGTTTTGACTTGTTTTCACCAGTTTGGGAATGGTTTCGATAGGTTTCGACAGGTTTGAACCAGTTTTGACAGGTTTTGACCAGTTTTGATCTGTTTTCACCTGTTTATAACCAATTTGGAAGGTTTTGACCGATATTGACTCATTTTCACCAGTTTTGGTCCGCCTTGGATAGGTTTTCGACCGGTTTGGACCGTTTGGACAGGTTCGCACATGTTTTGACTCATTTAAACCTGTACAGAACAGGTTTGGACAGGTGTCCACCGGTTTGGACCGTTTGGACAGGTTTGCACAGGTTTTGACTCATTTAAACCTGTACAGAACAGGTTTGGACAGGTGTCGATCGGTTTGCGGTTTGGTCGGGTTTTGACAGT
The DNA here is from genome assembly GCF_964340395.1 of Glandiceps talaboti. Taxonomy (NCBI): domain Eukaryota; kingdom Metazoa; phylum Hemichordata; class Enteropneusta; family Spengelidae; genus Glandiceps; species Glandiceps talaboti. The sequence continues at coordinate 152,995 of NW_027554292.1, forward strand.
ATTGTTTATGTTTTAACTAATTATGATCGGATTTGACTGGTTTAAAACCGGTATGGACAGGTTTTGACCTTTTTTGTCTTGTTTGCAATGGTTGTGGACCGGTTTGGACAGGTTGTGACCGGTTTGGAATGGTTTTGGACAGGTTTGGACAGGTTTTGGACCGGTTTTGATATGTTTGCACAGGTTTTGACCAGTTTTGATCAGTTTTGACCGGTTTTAAACCGGTGTTGACTTGTTTTGATCGGTTTTGACTTGTTTGCACCTATTTTGGACAGGTTTGACTAGTTTTGATCAGTTTTGACCGGTTTTAAACCGGTATTGACTGGTTTTGATCGGTTTTGACTTGTTTTCACCAGTTTGGGAATGGTTTCGATAGGTTTCGACAGGTTTGAACCAGTTTTGACAGGTTTTGACCAGTTTTGATCTGTTTTCACCTGTTTATAACCAATTTGGAAGGTTTTGACCGATATTGACTCATTTTCACCAGTTTTGGTCCGCCTTGGATAGGTTTTCGACCGGTTTGGACCGTTTGGACAGGTTTGCACATGTTTTGACTCATTTAAACCTGTACAGAACAGGTTTGGACAGGTGTCCACCGGTTTGGACCGTTTGGACAGGTTTGCACAGGTTTTGACTCATTTAAACCTGTACAGAACAGGTTTGGACAGGTGTCGATCGGTTTGCGGTTTGGTCGGGTTTTGACAGTATTGTTTATGTTTTAACTAATTATGATCGGATTTGACTGGTTTAAAACCGGTATGGACAGGTTTTGACCTTTTTTGTCTTGTTTGCAATGGTTGTGGACCGGTTTGGACAGGTTGTGACCGGTTTGGAATGGTTTTGGACAGGTTTGGACCGGTTTGGACAGGTTTTGGACCGGTTTTGATATGTTTGGACAGGTTTTGACCAGTTTTGATCAGTTTTGACCGATTTAAAACCAGTGTTGACTGATTTTGATCAGTTTTGACTTGTTTGCACTGGTTTTCGACCGGTTTGGACCGGTTTTGAAAGGTTTGGACAGGTTTTGACAAGTTTTGATCGGTTTTGACGGGTTTTGAGTTGTTTGCACCTATTTTTTGACCGTTTTGGACCTGTTTGACAGGTTTGCACAGGTTTTGACCAGTTTGCACTTGTTTTAAACCGGTTTGCGACAGGTTTTGACCAGTTTTGATCAGTTTTGACCGGTTTTAAACCTGTGTTGACTGGTTTTGATCAGTTTTGACTTGTTTGCACTGGTTTTGGACAAGTTTGGATGGGTTTTTGACCGGTTTGGACCGGTTTGGACAGGTTTGGACAGGTTTTGACGGGTTTTGAGTTGTTTTGACGGGTTTTGAGTTGTTTGATTTTTGACCGGTTTGGACCGGTTTGACAGGTTTGCACAGGTTTTGACCAGTTTTCACTTGTTTTAAACCGGTTTGCGACAGGTTTTGACCAGTTTTGATCAGTTTTGACCGGTTTTAAACCTGTGTTGACTGGTTTTGATCGGTTTTGACTTGTTTGCACCAGTTTTGGACTGGTTACGATAGGTTTCGACAGGTTTGAACCGGTTTTGACAGGTTTTGACCAGTTTAGATCAGTTTTGACCGGATTAAAACCAGTGTTGACTGGTTTTGATCAGTTTTGACTTGTTTGCACTGGTTTTGGACCGGTTTGGATAGGTTTTGGACCGGTTTGGACCGGTTTTGACAGGTTTTGACAGGTTTTGACTGGTTTTGAGTTGTTTGCACCTATTTTGGACAGGTTTGGATAGGTTTAAACCGGTTTGCGACAGGTTTTGACAAGTTTTGATCGGTTTTGACGGGTTTTGAGTTGTTTGCACCTATTTTTGACCAGTTTGGACCGGTTTGACAGGTTTGCACAGATTTTGACCAGTTTTGATCAGGTTTGACCGGTTTTAAACCGGTGTTGACTTGTTTTGATCGGTTTTGACTTGTTTGCACCTATTTTGGACAGGTTTGACTAGTTTTGATCAGTTTTGACCGGTTTTAAACCGGTATTGACTGGTTTTGATCAGTTTTGACTTGTTTCCACCAGTTTGGGAATGGTTTCGATAGGTTTCGACAGGTTTGAACCAGTTTTGACAGGTTTTGACCAGTTTTGATCTGTTTTCACCTGTTTATAACCAATTTGGAAGGTTTTGACCGATATTGACTCATTTTCACCAGTTTTGGTCCGCCTTGGATAGGTTTTCGACCGGTTTGGACCGTTTGGACAGGTTTGCACATGTTTTGACTCATTTAAACCTGTACAGAACAGGTTTGGACAGGTGTCCACCGGTTTGGACCGTTTGGACAGGTTTGCACAGGTTTTGACTCATTTAAACCTGTACAGAACAGGTTTGGACAGGTGTCGATCGGTTTGCGGTTTGGTCGGGTTTTGACAGTATTGTTTATGTTTTAACTAATTATGATCGGATTTGACTGGTTTAAAACCGGTATGGACAGGTTTTGACCTTTTTTGTATTGTTTGTAATGGTTGTGGACCGGTTTGGACAGGTTGTGACCGGTTTGGAATGGTTTTGGACAGGTTTGGACCGGTTTGGACAGGTTTTGGACCGGTTTTGATATGTTTGCACAGGTTTTGACCAGTTTTGATCAGTTTTGACCGATTTAAAACCAGTGTTGACTGGTTTTGATCAGTTTTGAATTGTTTGCACTGGTTTTCGACCGGTTTGGACCGGTTTTGAAAGGTTTGGACAGGTTTTGACAAGTTTTGATCGGTTTTGAGGGGTTTTGAGTTGTTTGCACCTATTTTTGACCGTTTTGGACCGGTTTGACAGGTTTGCACAGGTTTTGACCAGTTTGCACTTGTTTTAAACCGGTTTGCGACAGGTTTTGACCAGTTTTGATCAGTTTTGACCGGTTTTAAACCTGTGTTGACTGGTTTTGATCAGTTTTGACTTGTTTGCACTGGTTTTGGACAAGTTTAGATGGGTTTTTGACCGGTTTGGACCGGTTTGGACAGGTTTGGACAGGTTTTGACGGGTTTTGAGTTGTTTTGACGGGTTTTGAGTTGTTTGATTTTTGACCGGTTTGGACCGGTTTGACAGGTTTGCACAGGTTTTGACCAGTTTTCACTTGTTTTAAACCGGTTTGCGACAGGTTTTGACCAGTTTTGATCAGTTTTGACCGGTTTTGACTTGTTTGCACCAGTTTTGGACTGGTTTCGATAGGTTTCGACAGGTTTGAACCGGTTTTGATAGGTTTTGACCAGTTTAGATCAGTTTTGACCGGTTTAAAACCAGTGTTGACTGGTTTTGATCAGTTTTGACTTGTTTGCACTGGTTTTGGACCGGTTTGGATAGGTTTTGGACCGGTTTGAACCGGTTTTGACAGGTTTTGACAGGTTTCGACTGGTTTTGAGTTGTTTGCACCTATTTTGGACAGGTTTGGATAGGTTTAAACCGGTTTGCGACAGGTTTTGACAAGTTTTGATCGGTTTTGACGGGTTTTGAGTTGTTTGCACCTATTTTTGACCAGTTTGGACCGGTTTGACAGGTTTGCACAGATTTTGACCAGTTTTGATCAGGTTTGACCGGTTTTAAACCGGTGTTGACTTGTTTTGATCGGTTTTGACTTGTTTGCACCTATTTTGGACAGGTTTGACTAGTTTTGATCAGTTTTGACCGGTTTTAAACCGGTATTGACTGGTTTTGATCGGTTTTGACTTGTTTTCACCAGTTTGGGAATGGTTTCGATAGGTTTCGACAGGTTTGAACCAGTTTTGACAGGTTTTGACCAGTTTTGATCTGTTTTCACCTGTTTATAACCAATTTGGAAGGTTTTGACCGATATTGACTCATTTTCACCAGTTTTGGTCCGCCTTGGATAGGTTTTCGACCGGTTTGGACCGTTTGGACAGGTTTGCACATGTTTTGACTCATTTAAACCTGTACAGAACAGGTTTGGACAGGTGTCCACCGGTTTGGACCGTTTGGACAGGTTTGCACAGGTTTTGACTCATTTAAACCTGTACAGAACAGGTTTGGACAGGTGTCGATCGGTTTGCGGTTTGGTCGGGTTTTGACAGTATTGTTTATGTTTTAACTAATTATGATCGGATTTGACTGGTTTAAAACCGGTATGGACAGGTTTTGACCTTTTTTGTCTTGTTTGCAATGGTTGTGGACCGGTTTGGACAGGTTGTGACCGGTTTGGAATGGTTTTGGACAGGTTTGGACCGGTTTGGACAGGTTTGGACCGGTTTGGACAGGTTTTGGACCGGTTTTGATATGTTTGCACAGGTTTTGACCAGTTTTGATCAGTTTTGACCGATTTAAAACCAGTGTTGACTGATTTTGATCAGTTTTGACTTGTTTGCACTGGTTTTCGACCGGTTTGGACCGGTTTTAAAAGGTTTGGACAGGTTTTGACAAGTTTTGATCGGTTTTGAGGGGTTTTGAGTTGTTTGCACCTATTTTTGACCGTTTTGGACCGGTTTGACAGGTTTACACAGGTTTTGACCAGTTTTCACTTGTTTTAAACCGGTTTGCGACAGGTTTTGACCAGTTTTGATCAGTTTTGACTTGTTTGCACTGGTTTTCGACCGGTTTGGATAGGTTTTGGACCGGTTTGGACCGGTTTTGACAGGTTTGGACAGGTTTTGACGGGTTTTGAGTTGTTTGCACAGGTTTTGACCAGTTTTGATCAGTTTTGACCGGTTTAAAACCAGTGTTGATTGGTTTTGATCAGTTTTGACTTGTTTGCACTGGTTTTTGACCGGTTTGGACCGGTGTTGAAAGGTTTGGACAGGTTTTGACCAGATTTAACTAGTTTTAAACCGGTTTGCGAAAGGTTTTGACCAGTTTTCACTGGTTTTAAACCGGTGTTGACTGGTTTTGATCAGTTTTGACTTGTTTTCACCAGTTTGGGAATGGTTTCGATAGGTTTCGACAGGTTTGAACCAGTTTTGACAGGTTTTGACCAGTTTTGACAGTTTTCCGACCCATTTAGACCAGTTTTGACAGGTTTGGACAGGTTTGGACCAGTTTTGACCAGTTTTCACTTGGTTTTCGACCGATTTGGACCGGTTTTGAAAGGTTTTAACAGGTTTTGACAAGTTTTGATGGGATTTGAGTTGTTTGCACCTATTTTTGACCGGTTTGGACCGGTTTGACAGGTTTGCACAGGTGTTGACCAGTTTTGATCAGTTTTGACCGGTTTTAAACCTGTGTTGACTGGTTTTGATCGGTTTTGACTTGTTTGCACCAGTTTTGGACTGGTTTCGATAGGTTTCGACAGGTTTGAACCGATTTTGACAGGTTTTGACTAGTTTTGATCAGTTTTGACCGGTTTTAAACCGGTATTGACTGGTTTTGATCAGTTTTGACTTGTTTGCACTGGTTTTGGACAGGTTTGGATAGGTTTTGGACCGGTTTGGACCGGTTTTGACAGGTTTTGACTGGTTTTGAGTTGTTTGCACCTATTTTGGACAGGTTTGTATAGTTTTAAACCGGTTTGCGACAGGTTTTGACAAGTTTTGATCGGTTTTGACGGGTTTTGAGTTGTTTGCACCTATTTTTGACCAGTTTGGACCGGTTTGACAGGTTTGCACAGATTTTGACCAGTTTTGATCAGGTTTGACCGGTTTTAAACCGGTGTTTTGATCGGTTTTGACTTGTTTGCACCTATTTTGGACAGGTTTGACTAGTTTTGATCAGTTTTGACCGGTTTTAAACCGGTATTGACTGGTTTTTATCAGTTTTGACTTGTTTTCACCAGTTTGGGAATGGTTTCGATAGGTTTCGACAGGTTTGAACCAATTTTGACAGGTTTTGACCAGTTTTGATCTGTTTTCACCTGTTTATATCCAATTTGGAAGGTTTTGACCGATATTGACTCATTTTCACCAGTTTTGGTCCGCCTTGGATAGGTTTTCGACCGGTTTGGACCGTTTGGACAGGTTTGCACATGTTTTGACTCATTTAAACCTGTACAGAACAGGTTTGGACAGGTGTCCACCGGTTTGGACCGTTTGGACAGGTTTGCACAGGTTTTGACTCATTTAAACCTGTACAGAACAGGTTTGGACAGGTGTCGATCGGTTTGCGGTTTGGTCGGGTTTTGACAGTATTGTTTATGTTTTAACTAATTATGATCGGATTTGACTGGTTTAAAACCGGTATGGACAGGTTTTGACCTTTTTTGTCTTGTTTGCAATGGTTGTGGACCGGTTTGGACAGGTTGTGACCGGTTTGGTATGGTTTTGGACAGGTTTGGACAGGTTTTGGACCGGTTTTGATATGTTTGCACAGGTTTTGACCAGTTTTGATCAGTTTTGACCGATTTAAAACCAGTGTTGACTGATTTTGATCAGTTTTGACTTGTTTGCACTGGTTTTGGACTGGTTTCGATAGGTTTCGACAGGTTTGAACCGGTTTTGACAGGTTTTGACCAGTTTAGATCAGTTTTGACCGGTTTAAAACCAGTGTTGACTGGTTTTGATCAGTTTTGACTTGTTTGCACTGGTTTTGGACCGGTTTGGATAGGTTTTGGACCGGTTTGGACCGGTTTTGACAGGTTTGGACAGGTTTTGACGGGTTTTGGACCGGTTTTGATATGTTTGCACAGGTTTTGACCAGTTTTGATCAGTTTTGACCGATTTAAAACCAGTGTTGACTGATTTTGATCAGTTTTGACTTGTTTGCACTGGTTTTCGACCGGTTTGGACCGGTTTTAAAAGGTTTGGACAGGTTTTGACAAGTTTTGATCGGTTTTGAGGGGTTTTGAGTTGTTTGCACCTATTTTTGACCGTTTTGGACCGGTTTGACAGGTTTACACAGGTTTTGACCAGTTTTCACTTGTTTTAAACCGGTTTGCGACAGGTTTTGACCAGTTTTGATCAGTTTTGACTTGTTTGCACTGGTTTTCGACCGGTTTGGATAGGTTTTGGACCGGTTTGGACCGGTTTTGACCAGTTTTGATCTGTTTTCACCTGTTTATAACCAATTTGGAAGGTTTTGACCGATATTGACTCATTTTCACCAGTTTTGGTCCGCCTTGGATAGGTTTTCGACCGGTTTGGACCGTTTGGACAGGTTTGCACATGTTTTGACTCATTTAAACCTGTACAGAACAGGTTTGGACAGGTGTCCACCGGTTTGGACCGTTTGGACAGGTTTGCACAGGTTTTGACTCATTTAAACCTGTACAGAACAGGTTTGGACAGGTTTCGATCGGTTTGCGGTTTGGTCGGGTTTTGACAGTATTGTTTATGTTTTAACTAATTATGATCGGATTTGACTGGTTTAAAACCGGTATGGACAGGTTTTGACCTTTTTTGTCTTGTTTGCAATGGTTGTGGACCGGTTTGGACAGGTTGTGACCGGTTTGGAATGGTTTTGGACAGGTTTGGACCGGTTTGGACAGGTTTTGGACCGGTTTTGATATGTTTGCACAGGTTTTGACCAGTTTTGATCAGTTTTGACCGATTTAAAACCAGTGTTGACTGATTTTGATCAGTTTTGACTTGTTTGCACTGGTTTTCGACCGGTTTGGACCGGTTTTGAAAGGTTTGGACAGGTTTTGACAAGTTTTGATCGGTTTTGACGGGTTTTGAGTTGTTTGCACCTATTTTTGACCGTTTTGGACCGGTTTGACAGGTTTGCACAGGTTTTGACCAGTTTGCACTTGTTTTAAACCGGTTTGCGACAGGTTTTGACCAGTTTTGATCAGTTTTGACCGGTTTTAAACCTGTGTTGACTGGTTTTGATCAGTTTTGACTTGTTTGCACTGGTTTTGGACAAGTTTGATTGGGTTTTTGACCGGTTTGGACCGGTTTGGACAGGTTTTGACCAGTTTTCACTTGTTTTAAACCGGTTTGCGACAGGTTTTGACCAGTTTTGATCAGTTTTGACCGGTTTTAAACCTGTGTTGACTGGTTTCGATCGGTTTTGACTTGTTTGCACCAGTTTTGGACTGGTTTCGATAGGTTTCGACAGGTTTGAACCGGTTTTGACAGGTTTTGACCAGTTTAGATCAGTTTTGACCGGTTTAAAACCAGTGTTGACTGGTTTTGATCAGTTTTGACTTGTTTGCACTGGTTTTGGACCGGTTTGGATAGGTTTTGGACCGGTTTGGACCGGTTTTGACAGGTTTTGACAGGTTTTGACTGGTTTTGAGTTGTTTGCACCTATTTTGGACAGGTTTGGATAGGTTTTAAACCGGTTTGCGACAGGTTTTGACAAGTTTTGATCGGTTTTGACGGGTTTTGAGTTGTTTGCACCTATTTTTGACCAGTTTGGACCGGTTTGACAGGTTTGCACAGATTTTGACCAGTTTTGATCAGGTTTGACCGGTTTTAACCGGTGTTGACTTGTTTTGATCGGTTTTGACTTGTTTGCACCTATTTTGGACAGGTTTGACTAGTTTTGATCAGTTTTGACCTGTTTTAAACCGGTATTGACTGGTTTTGATCAGTTTTGACTTGTTTTCACCAGTTTGGGAATGGTTTCGATAGGTTTCGACAGGTTTGAACCAGTTTTGACAGGTTTTGACCAGTTTTGATCTGTTTTCACCTGTTTATAACCAATTTGGAAGGTTTTGACCGATATTGACTCATTTTCACCAGTTTTGGTCCGCCTTGGATAGGTTTTCGACCGGTTTGGACCGTTTGGACAGGTTCGCACATGTTTTGACTCATTTAAACCTGTACAGAACAGGTTTGGACAGGTGTCCACCGGTTTGGACCGTTTGGACAGGTTTGCACAGGTTTTGACTCATTTAAACCTGTACAGAACAGGTTTGGACAGGTGTCGATCGGTTTGCGGTTTGGTCGGGTTTTGACAGTATTGTTTATGTTTTAACTAATTATGATCGGATTTGACTGGTTTAAAACCGGTATGGACAGGTTTTGACCTTTTTTGTCTTGTTTGCAATGGTTGTGGACCGGTTTGGACAGGTTGTGACCGGTTTGGAATGGTTTTGGACAGGTTTGGACAGGTTTTGGACCGGTTTTGATATGTTTGCACAGGTTTTGACCAGTTTTGATCAGTTTTGACCGATTTAAAACCAGTGTTGACTGATTTTGATCAGTTTTGACTTGTTTGCACTGGTTTTGGACTGGTTTCGATAGGTTTCGACAGGTTTGAACCGGTTTTGACAGGTTTTGACCAGTTTAGATCAGTTTTGACCGGTTTAAAACCAGTGTTGACTGGTTTTGATCAGTTTTGACTTGTTTGCACTGATTTTGGACCGGTTTGGATAGGTTTTGGACCGGTTTGGACCGGTTTTGACAGGTTTGGACAGGTTTGGACGGGTTTTGGACCGGTTTTGATATGTTTGCACAGGTTTTGACCAGTTTTGATCAGTTTTGACCGATTTAAAACCAGTGTTGACTGATTTTGATCAGTTTTGACTTGTTTGCACTGGTTTTCGACCGGTTTGGACCGGTTTTAAAAGGTTTGGACAGGTTTTGACAAGTTTTGATCGGTTTTGAGGGGTTTTGAGTTGTTTGCACCTATTTTTGACCGTTTTGGACCGGTTTGACAGGTTTACACAGGTTTTGACCAGTTTTCACTTGTTTTAAACCGGTTTGCGACAGGTTTTGACCAGTTTTGATCAGTTTTGACTTGTTTGCACTGGTTTTCAACCGGTTTGGATAGGTTTTGGACCGGTTTGGACCGGTTTTGACAGGTTTGGACAGGTTTTGACGGGTTTTGAGTTGTTTGCACAGGTTTTGACCAGTTTTGATCAGTTTTGACCGGTTTAAAACCAGTGTTGATTGGTTTTGATCAGTTTTGACTTGTTTGCACTGGTTTTTGACCGGTTTGGACCGGTGTTGAAAGGTTTGGACAGGTTTTGACCAGATTTAACTGGTTTTAAACCGGTTTGCGAAAGGTTTTGACCAGTTTTCACTGGTTTTAAACCGGTGTTGACTGGTTTTGATCAGTTTTGACTTGTTTTCACCAGTTTGGGAATGGTTTCGATAGGTTTCGACAGGTTTGAACCAGTTTTGACAGGTTTTGACCAGTTTTGACAGTTTTCCGACCCATTTAGACCAGTTTTGGACCGGTTTGACAGGTTTACACAGGTTTTGACCAGTTTTCACTTGTTTTAAACCGGTTTGCGACAGGTTTTGACCAGTTTTGATCAGTTTTGACTTGTTTGCACTGGTTTTCAACCGGTTTGGATAGGTTTTGGACCGGTTTGGACCGGTTTTGACAGGTTTGGACAGGTTTTGACGGGTTTTGAGTTGTTTGCACAGGTTTTGACCAGTTTTGATCAGTTTTGACCGGTTTAAAACCAGTGTTGATTGGTTTTGATCAGTTTTGACTTGTTTGCACTGGTTTTTGACCGGTTTGGACCGGTGTTGAAAGGTTTGGACAGGTTTTGACCAGATTTAACTGGTTTTAAACCGGTTTGCGAAAGGTTTTGACCAGTTTTCACTGGTTTTAAACCGGTGTTGACTGGTTTTGATCAGTTTTGACTTGTTTTCACCAGTTTGGGAATGGTTTCGATAGGTTTCGACAGGTTTGAACCAGTTTTGACAGGTTTTGACCAGTTTTGACAGTTTTCCGACCCATTTAGACCAGTTTTGACAGGTTTGGACAGGTTTGGACCAGTTTTGACCAGTTTTCACTTGGTTTTCGACCGATTTGGACCGGTTTTGAAAGGTTTTAACAGGTTTTGACAAGTTTTGATGGGATTTGAGTTGTTTGCACCTATTTTTGACCGGTTTGGACCGGTTTGACAGGTTTGCACAGGTGTTGACCAGTTTTGATCAGTTTTGACCGGTTTTAAACCTGTGTTGACTGGTTTTGATCGGTTTTGACTTGTTTGCACCAGTTTTGGACTGGTTTCGATAGGTTTCGACAGGTTTGAACCGATTTTGACAGGTTTTGACTAGTTTTGATCAGTTTTGACCGGTTTTAAACCGGTATTGACTGGTTTTGATCAGTTTTGAATTGTTTGCACTGGTTTTGGACAGGTTTGGATAGGTTTTGGACCGGTTTGGACCGGTTTTGACAGGTTTTGACTGGTTTTGAGTTGTTTGCACCTATTTTGGACAGGTTTGTATAGTTTTAAACCGGTTTGCGACAGGTTTTGACAAGTTTTGATCGGTTTTGACGGGTTTTGAGTTGTTTGCACCTATTTTTGACCAGTTTGGACCGGTTTGACAGGTTTGCACAGATTTTGACCAGTTTTGATCAGGTTTGACCGGTTTTAAACCGGTGTTTTGATCGGTTTTGACTTGTTTGCACCTATTTTGGACAGGTTTGACTAGTTTTGATCAGTTTTGACCGGTTTTAAACCGGTATTGACTGGTTTTTATCAGTTTTGACTTGTTTTCACCAATTTGGGAATGGTTTCGATAGGTTTCGACAGGTTTGAACCAATTTTGACAGGTTTTGACCAGTTTTGATCTGTTTTCACCTGTTTATAACCAATTTGGAAGGTTTTGACCGATATTGACTCATTTTCACCAGTTTTGGTCCGCCTTGGATAGGTTTTCGGCCGGTTTGGACCGTTTGGACAGGTTTGCACATGTTTTGACTCATTTAAACCTGTACAGAACAGGTTTGGACAGGTGTCCACCGGTTTGGACCGTTTGGACAGGTTTGCACAGGTTTTGACTCATTTAAACCTGTACAGAACAGGTTTGGACAGGTGTCGATCGGTTTGCGGTTTGGTCGGGTTTTGACAGTATTGTTTATGTTTTAACTAATTATGATCGGATTTGACTGGTTTAAAACCGGTATGGACAGGTTTTGACCTTTTTTGTCTTGTTTGCAATGGTTGTGGACCGGTTTGGACAGGTTGTGACCGGTTTGGAATGGTTTTGGACAGGTTTGGACAGGTTTTGGACCGGTTTTGATATGTTTGCACAGGTTTTGACCAGTTTTGATCAGTTTTGACTTGTTTGCACTGGTTTTGGACAGGTTTGGATAGGTTTTGGACCGGTTTGCGACAGGTTTTGACAAGTTTTGATCGGTTTTGACGGGTTTTGAGTTGTTTGCACCTATTTTTGACCAGTTTGGACCGGTTTGACAGGTTTGCACAGATTTTGACCAGTTTTGATCAGGTTTGACCGGTTTTAAACCGGTGTTTTGATCGGTTTTGACTTGTTTGCACCTATTTTGGACAGGTTTGACTAGTTTTGATCAGTTTTGACCGGTTTTAAACCGGTATTGACTGGTTTTTATCAGTTTTGACTTGTTTTCACCAGTTTGGGAATGGTTTCGATAGGTTTCGACAGGTTTGAACCAATTTTGACAGGTTTTGACCAGTTTTGATCTGTTTTCACCTGTTTATAACCAATTTGGAAGGTTTTGACCGATATTGACTCATTTTCACCAGTTTTGGTCCGCCTTGGATAGGTTTTCGACCGGTTTGGACCGTTTGGACAGGTTTGCACATGTTTTGACTCATTTAAACCTGTACAGAACAGGTTTGGACAGGTGTCCACCGGTTTGGACCGTTTGGACAGGTTTGCACGGGTTTTGACTCATTTAAACCTGTACAGAACAGGTTTGGACAGGTGTCGATCGGTTTGCGGTTTGGTCGGGTTTTGACAGTATTGTTTATGTTTTAACTAATTATGATCGGATTTGACTGGTTTAAAACCGGTATGGACAGGTTTTGACCTTTTTTGTCTTGTTTGCAATGGTTGTGGACCGGTTTGGACAGGTTGTGACCGGTTTGGAATGGTTTTGGACAGGTTTGGACAGGTTTTGGACCGGTTTTGATATGTTTGCACAGGTTTTGACCAGTTTTGATCAGTTTTGACCGATTTAAAACCAGTGTTGACTGATTTTGATCAGTTTTGACTTGTTTGCACTGGTTTTGGACTGGTTTCGATAGGTTTCGACAGGTTTGAACCGGTTTTGACAGGTTTTGACCAGTTTAGATCAGTTTTGACCGGTTTAAAACCAGTGTTGACTGGTTTTGATCAGTTTTGACTTGTTTGCACTGGTTTTGGACCGGTTTGGATAGGTTTTGGACCGGTTTGGACCGGTTTTGACAGGTTTGGACAGGTTTTGACGGGTTTTGAGTTGTTTGCACAGGTTTTGACCAGTTTTGATCAGTTTTGACCGGTTTAAAACCAGTGTTGATTGGTTTTGATCAGTTTTGACTTGTTTGCACTGGTTTTTGACCGGTTTGGACCGGTGTTGAAAGGTTTGGACAGGTTTTGACCAGATTTAACTGGTTTTAAACCGGTTTGCGAAAGGTTTTGACCAGTTTTCACTGGTTTTAAAACGGTGTTGACTGGTTTTGATCAGTTTTGACTTGTTTTCACCAGTTTGGGAATGGTTTCGATAGGTTTCGACAGGTTTGAACCAGTTTTGACAGGTTTTGACCAGTTTTGACAGTTTTCCGACCCATTTAGACCAGTTTGGACAGGTTTGGACAGGTTTGGACCAGTTTTGACCAGTTTTCACTTGGTTTTCGACCGATTTGGACCGGTTTTGAAAGGTTTTGACAGGTTTTGACAAGTTTTGATGGGATTTGAGTTGTTTGCACCTATTTTTGACCGGTTTGGACCGGTTTGACAGGTTTGCACAGGTGTTGACCAGTTTTGATCAGTTTTGACCGGTTTTAAACCTGTGTTGACTGGTTTTGATCGGTTTTGACTTGTTTGCACCAGTTTTGGACTGGTTTCGATAGGTTTCGACAGGTTTGAACCGATTTTGACAGGTTTTGACTAGTTTTGATCAGTTTTGACCGGTTTTAAACCGGTATTGACTGGTTTTGATCAGTTTTGACTTGTTTGCACTGGTTTTGGACAGGTTTGGATAGGTTTTGGACCGGTTTGGACCGGTTTTGACAGGTTTTGACTGGTTTTGAGTTGTTTGCACCTATTTTGGACAGGTTTGGATAGGTTTAAACCGGTTTGCGACAGGTTTTGACAAGTTTTGATCGGTTTTGACGGGTTTTGAGTTGTTTGCACCTATTTTTGACCAGTTTGGACCGGTTTGACAGGTTTGCACAGATTTTGACCAGTTTTGATCAGGTTTGACCGGTTTTAAACCGGTGTTTTGATCGGTTTTGACTTGTTTGCACCTATTTTGGACAGGTTTGACTAGTTTTGATCAGTTTTGACCGGTTTTAAACCGGTATTGACTGGTTTTTATCAGTTTTGACTTGTTTTCACCAGTTTGGGAATGGTTTCGATAGGTTTCGACAGGTTTGAACCAATTTTGACAGGTTTTGACCAGTTTTGATCTGTTTTCACCTGTTTATAACCAATTTGGAAGGTTTTGACCGATATTGACTCATTTTCAACAGTTTTGGTCCGCCTTGGATAGGTTTTCGACCGGTTTGGACCGTTTGGACAGGTTTGCACATGTTTTGACTCATTTAAACCTGTACAGAACAGGTTTGGACAGGTGTCCACCGGTTTGGACCGTTTGGACAGGTTTGCACAGGTTTTGACTCATTTAAACCTGTACAGAACAGGTTTGGACAGGTGTCGATCGGTTTGCGGTTTGGTCGGGTTTTGACAGTATTGTTTATGTTTTAACTAATTATGATCGGATTTGACTGGTTTAAAACCGGTATGGACAGGTTTTGACCTTTTTTGTCTTGTTTGCAATGGTTGTGGACCGGTTTGGACAGGTTGTGACCGGTTTGGAATGGTTTTGGACAGGTTTGGACCGGTTTGGACAGGTTTTGGACCGGTTTTGATATGTTTGCACAGGTTTTGACCAGTTTTGATCAGTTTTGACCGATTTAAAACCAGTGTTGACTGATTTTGATCAGTTTTGACTTGTTTGCACTGGTTTTCGACCGGTTTGGACCGGTTTTGAAAGGTTTGGACAGGTTTTGACAAGTTTTGATCGGTTTTGAGGGGTTTTGAGTTGTTTGCACCTATTTTTGACCGTTTTGGACCGGTTTGACAGGTTTGCACAGGTTTTGACCAGTTTGCACTTGTTTTAAACCGGTTTGCGACAGGTTTTGACCAGTTTTGATCAGTTTTGACCGGTTTTAAACCTGTGTTGACTGGTTTTGATCAGTTTTGACTTGTTTGCACTGGTTTTGGACAAGTTTGATTGGGTTTTTGACCGGTTTGGACCGGTTTGGACAGGTTTTGACCAGTTTTGATCAGTTTTGACCGGTTTTAAACCTGTGTTGACTGGTTTTGATCGGTTTTGACTTGTTTGCACCAGTTTTGGACTGGTTTCGATAGGTTTCGACAGGTTTGAACCGGTTTTGACAGGTTTTGACCAGTTTAGATCAGTTTTGACAGGTTTAAAACCAGTGTTGACTGGTTTTGATCAGTTTTGACTTGTTTGCACTGGTTTTGGACCGGTTTGGATAGGTTTTGGACCGGTTTGGACCGGTTTTGACAGGTTTTGACAGGTTTTGACTGGTTTTGATTTGTTTGCACCTATTTTGGACAGGTTTGGATAGGTTTAAACCGGTTTGCGACAGGTTTTGACAAGTTTTGATCGGCTTTGACGGGTTTTGAGTTGTTTGCACCTATTTTTGACCAGTTTGGACCGGTTTGACAGGTTTGCACAGATTTTGACCAGTTTTGATCAGGTTTGACCGGTTTTAAACCGGTGTTTTGATCGGTTTTGACTTGTTTGCACCTATTTTGGACAGGTTTGACTAGTTTTGATCAGTTTTGACCGGTTTTAAACCGGTATTGACTGGTTTTTATCAGTTTTGACTTGTTTTCACCAGTTTGGGAATGGTTTCGATAGGTTTCGACAGGTTTGAACCAATTTTGACAGGTTTTGACCAGTTTTGATCTGTTTTCACCTGTTTATAACCAATTTGGAAGGTTTTGACCGATATTGACTCATTTTCACCAGTTTTGGTCCGCCTTGGATAGGTTTTCGACCGGTTTGGACCGTTTGGACAGGTTTGCACATGTTTTGACTCATTTAAACCTGTACAGAACAGGTTTGGACAGGTGTCCACCGGTTTGGACCGTTTGGACAGGTTTGCACAGGTTTTGACTCATTTAAACCTGTACAGAACAGGTTTGGACAGGTGTCGATCGGTTTGCGGTTTGGTCGGGTTTTGACAGTATTGTTTATGTTTTAACTAATTATGATCGGATTTGACTGGTTTAAAACCGGTATGAACAGGTTTTGACCTTTTTTGTCTTGTTTGCAATGGTTGTGGACCGGTTTGGACAGGTTGTGACCGGTTTGGAATGGTTTTGGACAGGTTTGGACCGGTTTGGACAGGTTTTGGACGGGTTTTGATATGTTTGCACAGGTTTTGACCAGTTTTGATCAGTTTTGACCGATTTAAAACCAGTGTTGACTGATTTTGATCAGTTTTGACTTGTTTGCACTGGTTTTCGACCGGTTTGGACCGGTTTTGAAAGGTTTGGACAGGTTTTGACAAGTTTTGATCGGTTTTGACGGGTTTTGAGTTGTTTGCACCTATTTTTGACCGTTTTGGACCGGTTTGACAGGTTTGCACAGGTTTTGACCAGTTTGCACTTGTTTTAAACCGGTTTGCGACAGGTTTTGACCAGTTTTGATCAGTTTTGACCGGTTTTAAACCTGTGTTGACTGGTTTTGATCAGTTTTGACTTGTTTGCACTGGTTTTGGACAAGTTTGATTGGGTTTTTGACCGGTTTGGACCGGTTTGGACAGGTTTTGACCAGTTTTCACTTGTTTTAAACCGGTTTGCGACAGGTTTTGACCAGTTTTGATCAGTTTTGACCGGTTTTAAACCTGTGTTGACTGGTTTTGATCGGTTTTGACTTGTTTGCACCAGTTTTGGACTGGTTTCGATAGGTTTCGACAGGTTTGAACCGGTTTTGACAGGTTTTGACCAGTTTAGATCAGTTTTGACCGGTTTAAAACCAGTGTTGACTGGTTTTGATCAGTTTTGACTTGTTTGCACTGGTTTTGGACCGGTTTGGATAGGTTTTGGACCGGTTTGGACCGGTTTTGACAGGTTTTGACAGGTTTTGACTGGTTTTGAGTTGTTTGCACCTATTTTGGACAGGTTTGGATAGGTTTAAACCGGTTTGCGACAGGTTTTGACAAGTTTTGATCGGTTTTGACGGGTTTTGAGTTGTTTGCACCTATTTTTGACCAGTTTGGACCGGTTTGACAGGTTTGCACAGATTTTGACCAGTTTTGATCAGGTTTGACCGGTTTTAAACCGGTGTTTTGATCGGTTTTGACTTGTTTGCACCTATTTTGGACAGGTTTGACTAGTTTTGATCAGTTTTGACCGGTTTTAAACCGGTATTGACTGGTTTTTATCAGTTTTGACTTGTTTTCACCAGTTTGGGAATGGTTTCGATAGGTTTCGACAGGTTTGAACCAATTTTGACAGGTTTTGACCAGTTTTGATCTGTTTTCACCTGTTTATAACCAATTTGGAAGGTTTTGACCGATATTGACTCATTTTCAACAGTTTTGGTCCGCCTTGGATAGGTTTTCGACCGGTTTGGACCGTTTGGACAGGTTTGCACATGTTTTGACTCATTTAAACCTGTACAGAACAGGTTTGGACAGGTGTCCACCGGTTTGGACCGTTTGGACAGGTTTGCACAGGTTTTGACTCATTTAAACCTGTACAGAACAGGTTTGGACAGGTGTCGATCGGTTTGCGGTTTGGTCGGGTTTTGACAGTATTGTTTATGTTTTAACTAATTATGATCGGATTTGACTGGTTTAAAACCGGTATGGACAGGTTTTGACCTTTTTTGTCTTGTTTGCAATGGTTGTGGACCGGTTTGGACAGGTTGTGACCGGTTTGGAATGGTTTTGGACAGGTTTGGACCGGTTTGGACAGGTTTTGGACCGGTTTTGATATGTTTGCACAGGTTTTGACCAGTTTTGATCAATTTTGACCGATTTAAAACCAGTGTTGACTGATTTTGATCAGTTTTGACTTGTTTGCACTGGTTTTCGACCGGTTTGGACCGGTTTTGAAAAGTTTGGACAGGTTTTGACAAGTTTTGATCGGTTTTGACGGGTTTTGAGTTGTTTGCACCTATTTTTGACCGTTTTGGACCGGTTTGACAGGTTTGCACAGGTTTTGACCAGTTTGCACTTGTTTTAAACCGGTTTGCGACAGGTTTTGACCAGTTTTGATCAGTTTTGACCGGTTTTAAACCTGTGTTGACTGGTTTTGATCAGTTTTGACTTGTTTGCACTGGTTTTGGACAAGTTTGATTGGGTTTTTGACCGGTTTGGACCGGTTTGGACAGGTTTTGACCAGTTTTGATCAGTTTTGACCGGTTTTAAACCTGTGTTGACTGGTTTTGATCGGTTTTGACTTGTTTGCACCAGTTTTGGACTGGTTTCGATAGGTTTCGACAGGTTTGAACCGGTTTTGACAGGTTTTGACCAGTTTAGATCAGTTTTGACAGGTTTAAAACCAGTGTTGACAGGTTTTGATCAGTTTTGACTTGTTTGCACTGGTTTTGGACCGGTTTGGATAGGTTTTGGACCGGTTTGGACCGGTTTTGACAGGTTTTGACAGGTTTTGACTGGTTTTGAGTTGTTTGCACCTATTTTGGACAGGTTTGGATAGGTTTAAACCGGTTTGCGACAGGTTTTGACAAGTTTTGATCGGCTTTGACGGGTTTTGAGTTGTTTGCACCTATTTTTGACCAGTTTGGACCGGTTTGACAGGTTTGCACAGATTTTGACCAGTTTTGATCAGGTTTGACCGGTTTTAAACCGGTGTTGACTTGTTTTGATCGGTTTTGACTTGTTTGCACCTATTTTGGACAGGTTTGACTAGTTTTGATCAGTTTTGACCGGTTTTAAACCGGTATTGACTGGTTTTGATCAGTTTTGACTTGTTTTCACCAGTTTGGGAATGGTTTCGATAGGTTTCGACAGGTTTGAACCAGTTTTGACAGGTTTTGACCAGTTTTGATCTGTTTTCACCTGTTTATAACCAATTTGGAAGGTTTTGACCGATATTGACTCATTTTCACCAGTTTTGGTCCGCCTTGGATAGGTCTTCGACCGGTTTGGACCGTTTGGACAGGTTCGCACATGTTTTGACTCATTTAAACCTGTACAGAACAGGTTTGGACAGGTGTCCACCGGTTTGGACCGTTTGGACAGGTTTGCACAGGTTTTGACTCATTTAAACCTGTACAGAACAGGTTTGGACAGGTGTCGATCGGTTTGCGGTTTGGTTGGATTTTGACAGTATTGTTTATGTTTTAACTAATTATGATCGGATTTGACTGGTTTAAAACCGGTATGGACAGGTTTTGACCTTTTTTGTCTTGTTTGCAATGGTTGTGGACCGGTTTGGACAGGTTGTGACCGGTTTGGAATGGTTTTGGACAGGTTTGGACAGGTTTTGGACCGGTTTTGATATGTTTGCACAGGTTTTGACCAGTTTTGATCAGTTTTGACCGATTTAAAACCAGTGTTGACTGATTTTGATAAGTTTTGACTTGTTTGCACTGGTTTTCGACCGGTTTGTACCGGTTTTGAAAGGTTTGGACAGGTTTTAACAAGTTTTGATCGGTTTTGAGGGGTTTTGAGTTGTTTGCACCTATTTTTGACCGTTTTGGACCGGTTTGACAGGTTTGCACAGGTTTTGACCAGTTTGCACTTGTTTTAAACCGGTTTGCGACAGGTTTTGACCAGTTTTGATCAGTTTTGACCGGTTTTAAACCTGTGTTGACTGGTTTTGATCAGTTTTGACTTGTTTGCACTGGTTTTCGACCGGTTTGTACCGGTTTTGAAAGGTTTGGACAGGTTTTGACAAGTTTTGATCGGTTTTGAGGGGTTTTGAGTTGTTTGCACCTATTTTTGACCGTTTTGGACCGGTTTGACAGGTTTGCACAGGTTTTGACCAGTTTGCACTTGTTTTAAACCGGTTTGCGACAGGTTTTGACCAGTTTTGATCTGTTTTCACCTGTTTATAACCAATTTGGATGGTTTTGACCGATATTGACTCATTTTCACCAGTTTTGGTCCGCCTTGGATAGGTTTTCGACCGGTTTGGACCGTTTGGACAGGTTTGCACATGTTTTGACTCATTTAAACCTGTACAGAACAGGTTTGGACAGGTGTCCACCGGTTTGGACCGTTTGGACAGGTTTGCACAGGTTTTGACTCATTTAAACCTGTACAGAACAGGTTTGGACAGGTGTCGATCGGTTTGCGGTTTGGTCGGGTTTTGACAGTATTATTTATGTTTTAACTAATTATGATCGGATTTGACTGGTTTAAAACCGGTATGGACAGGTTTTGACCTTTTTTGTCTTGTTTGTAATGGTTGTGGACCGGTTTGGACAGGTTGTGACCGGTTTGGAATGGTTTTGGACAGGTTTGGACCGGTTTGGACAGGTTTTGGACTGGTTTTGATATGTTTGCACAGGTTTTGACCAGTTTTGATCAGTTTTGACCGATTTAAAACCAGTGTTGACTGATTTTGATCAGTTTTGAATTGTTTGCACTGGTTTTCGACCGGTTTGGACCTGTTTTGAAAGGTTTGGACAGGTTTTGACAAGTTTTGATCGGTTTTGAGGGGTTTTGAGTTGTTTGCACCTATTTTTGACCGTTTTGGACCGGTTTGACAGGTTTGCACAGGTTTTGACCAGTTTGCACTTGTTTTAAACCGGTTTGCGACAGGTTTTGACCAGTTTTGATCAGTTTTGACCGGTTTTAAACCTGTGTTGACTGGTTTTGATCAGTTTTGACTTGTTTGCACTGGTTTTGGACAAGTTTGGATGGGTTTTTGACCGGTTTGGACCGGTTTGGACAGGTTTGCACAGGTTTTGACCAGTTTTCACTTGTTTTAAACCGGTTTGCGACAGGTTTTGACCAGTTTTGATCAGTTTTGACCGGTTTTAAACCTGTGTTGACTGGTTTTGATCGGTTTTGACTTGTTTGCACCAGTTTTGGACTGGTTTCGATAGGTTTCGACAGGTTTGAACCGGTTTTGACAGGTTTTGACCAGTTTAGATCAGTTTTGACCGGTTTACAACCAGTGTTGACTGGTTTTGTTCAGTTTTGACTTGTTTGCACTGGTTTTGGACCGGTTTGGATAGGTTTTGGATCGGTTTGGACCGGTTTGGACAGGTTTGGACAGGTTTTGACGGGTTTTGAGTTGTTTGCACAGGTTTTGACCAGTTTTGATCAGTTTTGACCGGTTTAAAACCAGTGTTGATTGGTTTTGATCAGTTTTGACTTGTTTGCACTGGTTTTTGACCGGTTTGGACCGGTGTTGAAAGGTTTGGACAGGTTTTGAACAGATTTAACTGGTTTTAAACCGGTTTGCGAAAGGTTTTGACCAGTTTTCACTGGTTTTAAACAGGTGTTGACTGGTTTTGATCAGTTTTGACTTGTTTTCACCAGTTTGGGAATGGTTTCGATAGGTTTCGACAGGTTTGAACCAGTTTTGACAGGTTTTGACCACTTTTGATCTGTTTTCAACTGTTTATAACCAATTTGGAAGGTTTTGACCGGTATTGACTCATTTTCACCAGTTTTGGTCCGCCTTGGATAGGTTTTCGACCGGTTTGCACTTGTTTTAAACCGGTTTGCGACAGGTTTTGACCAGTTTTGATCAGTTTTGACCGGTTTTAAACCTGTGTTGACTGGTTTTGATCAGTTTTGACTTGTTTGCACTGGTTTTGGACAAGTTTGGATGGGTTTTTGACCGGTTTGGTCCGGTTTGGACAGGTTTGGACAGGTTTTGACGGGTTTTGAGTTGTTTGATTTTTGACCGGTTTGGACCGGTTTGACAGGTTTGCACAGGTTTTGACCAGTTTTCACTTGTGTTAAACCGGTTTGCGACAGGTTTTGACCAGTTTTGATCAGTTTTGACCGGTTTTAAACCTGTGTTGACTGGTTTTGATCGGTTTTGACTTGTTTGCACCAGTTTTGGACTGGTTTCGATAGGTTTCGACAGGTTTGAACCGGTTTTGACAGGTTTTGACCACTTTTGATCTGTTTTCACCTGTTTATAACCAATTTGGAAGGTTTTGACCGGTATTGACTCATTTTCACCAGTTTTGGTCCGCCTTGGATAGGTTTTCGACCGGTTTGGACCGTTTGGACAGGTTTGCACATGTTTTGACTCATTTAAACCTGTACAGAACAGGTTTGGACAGGTGTCCACCGGTTTGGACCGTTTTTACAGGTTTGCACAGGTTTTGACTCATTTAAACCTGTACAGAACAGGTTTGGACAGGTGTCGATCGGTTTGCGGTTTGGTCGGGTTTTGACAGTATTGTTTATGTTTTAACTAATTATGATCGGATTTGACTGGTTTAAAACCGGTATGGACAGGTTTTGACCTTTTTTGTCTTGTTTGCAATGGTTGTGGACCGGTTTGGACAGGTTGTGACCGGTTTGGAATGGTTTTGGACAGGTTTGGACCGGTTTGGACAGGTTTTGGACCGGTTTTGATATGTTTGCACAGGTTTTGACCAGTTTTGAACAGTTTTGACCGATTTAAAACCAGTTTTGACTGATTTTGATCAGTTTTGAATTGTATGCACTGGTTTTCGACCGGTTTGGACCGGTTTTGAAAGGTTTGGACAGGTTTTGACAAGTTTTGATCGATTTTTACGGGTTTTGAGTTGTTTGCACCTATTTTTGACCGTTTTGGACCGGTTTGACAGGTTTGCACAGGTTTTGACCAGTTTTCACTTGTTTTAAACCGGTTTGCGACAGGTTTTGACCAGTTTTGATCAGTTTTGACCGGTTTTAAACCTGTGTTGACTGGTTTTGATCAGTTTTGACTTGTTTGCACTGGTTTTGGACCAGTTTGGATGGGTTTTTGACCGGTTTGGACCGGTTTGGACAGGTTTGGACAGGTTTTGACGGGTTTTGAGTTGTTTGCACCTATTTTGGACATGTTTGGATGGGTTTTCGACCGGTTTAGACCGGTTTTGAAAGGTTTGCACTGGTTTTGAGAAGTTTTCATCGGTTTTGACGGGTTTTGAGTTGTTTGATTTTTGACCGGTTTGGACCGGTTTGACAGGTTTGCACAGGTTTTGACCAGTTTTCATTTGTTTTAAACCGGTTTGCGACAGGTTTTGACCAGTTTTGATCAGTTTTGACCGGTTTTAAACCTGTGTTGACTGGTTTTGATCGGTTTTGACTTGTTTGCACCAGTTTTGGAATGGTTTCGATAGGTTTCGACAGGTTTGAACCGGTTTTGACAGGTTTTGACCAGTTTTGATCAGTTTTGACCGGTTTAAAACCAGTGTTGACTGGTTTTGATCAGTTTTGACTTGTTTGCACTGGTTTTTGACCGGTTTGGACCGGTTTGACAGGTTTGCACAGGTTTTGACCAGATTTAACTGGTTTTAAACCGGTTTGCGAAAGGTTTTGACCAGTTTTCACTGGTTTTAAACCGGTGTTGACTGGTTTTGATCGGTTTTGACTTGTTTGCACCAGTTTTGGACTGGTTTCGATAGATTTCGAAAGATTTGAACCAGTTTTGACAGATTTTGACCAGTTTTGATCTGTTTTCACCTGTTTATAACCAATTTGGAAGGTTTTGACCGGTATTGACTCATTTTCACCAGTTTTGGCCCGCCTTGCATAGGTTTTCGACCGGTTTGGACCGTTTGGACAGGTTTGCACAGGTTTTGACTCATTTAAACCTGTACAGAACAGGTTTGGACAGGTGTCGACAGGTTTGCGGTTTGGTCGGGTTTTGACAGTATTGTTTATGTTTTAACTAATTATGATCGGATTTGACTGGTTTAAAACCGGTATGGACAGGTTTTGACCTTTTTTGTCTTGTTTGCAATGGTTGTGGACCGGTTTGGACAGGTTGTGACCGGTTTGGAATGGTTTTGGACAGGTTTGGACCGGTTTGGACAGGTTTTGGACCGGTTTTGATATGTTTGCACAGGTTTTGACCAGTTTTGATCTGTTTTGACCTGTTTAAAACCAGTGTTGACTGGTTTTGACTGGTTTTGACTCATTTACATCGGTTATGGACTGGTTCGGAAAGGTTTTGACTGGTTTGGAATTGTTTTGGACAGGTTTGCACAGGTTTTGATCGGTTTTGACTTGTTTGCATTGGTTTTGGACCGGATTTGACCAGTTTTGACTCAGTTTTAAATGGTTTAAAAATGGTTTTTGGATAGGTTTGGACAGGTTTTGACTGGTTTTGAATGGTCTTGGACAGGTTTTGACTTGTTTTGACCAGTTTTGACAGTTTTACGACCCATTTAGACCAGTTTTGACAGGTTTGGACAGGTTTGGACCAGTTTTGACCAGTTTTCACTTGGTTTTCGACCGATTTGGACCGGTTTTGAAAGGTTTTGACAGGTTTTGACAAGTTTTGATGGGATTTGAGTTGTTTGCACCTATTTTTGACCGGTTTGGACCGGTTTGACAGGTTTGCACAGGTGTTGACCAGTTTTGATCAGTTTTGACCGGTTTTAAACCTGTGTTGACTGGTTTTGATCGGTTTTGACTTGTTTGCACCAGTTTTGGACTGGTTTCGATAGGTTTCGACAGGTTTGAACCGATTTTGACAGGTTTTGACTAGTTTTGATCAGTTTTGACCGGTTTTAAACCGGTATTGACTGGTTTTGATCAGTTTTGACTTGTTTGCACTGGTTTTGGACAGGTTTGGATAGGTTTTGGACCGGTTTGGACCGGTTTGGACCGGTTTTGACAGGTTTTGACAGGTTTTGACTGGTTTTGAGTTGTTTGCACCTATTTTGGACAGGTTTGGATAGGTTTAAACCGGTTTGCGACAGGTTTTGACAAGTTTTGATCGGTTTTGACGGGTTTTTAGTTGTTTGCACCTATTTTTGACCAGTTTGGACCGGTTTGACAGGTTTGCACAGATTTTGACCAGTTTTGATCAGGTTTGACCGGTTTTAAACCGGTGTTGACTTGTTTTGATCGGTTTTGACTTGTTTGCACCTATTTTGGACAGGTTTGACTAGTTTTGATCAGTTTTGACCGGTTTTAAACCGGTATTGACTGGTTTTGATCGGTTTTGACTTGTTTTCACCAGTTTGGGAATGGTTTCGATAGGTTTCGACAGGTTTGAACCAGTTTTGACAGGTTTTGACCGGTTTTGATCTGTTTTCACCTGTTTATAACCAATTTGGA
Source organism: Glandiceps talaboti (assembly GCF_964340395.1). Taxonomy (NCBI): domain Eukaryota; kingdom Metazoa; phylum Hemichordata; class Enteropneusta; family Spengelidae; genus Glandiceps; species Glandiceps talaboti. The sequence goes on from NW_027554292.1 coordinate 177,984, forward strand.
AGGTTTTGACCGATATTGACTCATTTTCACCAGTTTTGGTCCGCCTTGGATAGGTTTTCGACCGGTTTGGACCGTTTGGACAGGTTTGCACATGTTTTGACTCATTTAAACCTGTACAGAACAGGTTTGGACAGGTGTCCACCGGTTTGGACCGTTTGGACAGGTTTGCACAGGTTTTGACTCATTTAAACCTGTACAGAACAGGTTTGGACAGGTGTCGATCGGTTTGCGGTTTGGTCGGGTTTTGACAGTATTGTTTATGTTTTAACTAATTATGATCGGATTTGACTGGTTTAAAACCGGTATGGACAGGTTTTGACCTGTTTTGTCTTGTTTGCAATGGTTGTGGACAGGTTTACACAGGTTTTGACCAGTTTTCACTTGTTTTAAACCGGTTTGCGACAGGTTTTGACCAGTTTTGATCAGTTTTGACTTGTTTGCACTGGTTTTCGACCGGTTTGGATAGGTTTTGGACCGGTTTGGACCGGTTTTGACAGGTTTTGACAGGTTTTGACGGGTTTTGAGTTGTTTGCACAGGTTTTGACCAGTTTTGATCAGTTTTGACCGGTTTAAAACCAGTGTTGATTGGTTTTGATCAGTTTTGACTTGTTTGCACTGGTTTATAACCGGTTTGGACCGGTGTTGAAAGGTTTGGACAGGTTTTGACCAGATTTAACTGGTTTTAAACCGGTTTGCGAAAGGTTTTGACCAGTTTTCACTGGTTTTAAACCGGTGTTGACTGGTTTTGATCAGTTTTGACTTGTTTTCACCAGTTTGGGAATGGTTTCGATAGGTTTCGACAGGTTTGAACCAGTTTTGACAGGTTTTGACCAGTTTTGACAGTTTTCCGACCCATTTAGACCAGTTTTGACAGGTTTGGACAGATTTGGACCAGTTTTGACCAGTTTTCACTTGGTTTTCGACCGATTTGGACCGGTTTTGAAAGGTTTTAACAGGTTTTGACAAGTTTTGATGGGATTTGAGTTGTTTGCACCTATTTTTGACCGGTTTGGACCGGTTTGACAGGTTTGCACAGGTGTTGACCAGTTTTGATCAGTTTTGACCGGTTTTAAACCTGTATTGACTGGTTTTGATCGGTTTTGACTTGTTTGCACCAGTTTTGGACTGGTTTCGATAGGTTTCGACAGGTTTGAACCGATTTTGACAGGTTTTGACTAGTTTTGATCAGTTTTGACCGGTTTTAAACCGGTATTGACTGGTTTTGATCAGTTTTGACTTGTTTGCACTGGTTTTGGACAGGTTTGGATAGGTTTTGGACCGGTTTGGACCGGTTTTGACAGGTTTTGACTGGTTTTGAGTTGTTTGCACCTATTTTGGACAGGTTTGGATAGTTTTAAACCGGTTTGCGACAGGTTTTGACAAGTTTTGATCGGTTTTGACGGGTTTTGAGTTGTTTGCACCTATTTTTGACCAGTTTGGACCGGTTTGACAGGTTTGCACAGATTTTGACCAGTTTTGATCAGGTTTGACCGGTTTTAAACCGGTGTTTTGATCGGTTTTGACTTGTTTGCACCTATTTTGGACAGGTTTGACTAGTTTTGATCAGTTTTGACCGGTTTTAAACCGGTATTGACTGGTTTTTATCAGTTTTGACTTGTTTTCACCAGTTTGGGAATGGTTTCGATAGGTTTCGACAGGTTTGAACCAATTTTGACAGGTTTTGACCAGTTTTGATCTGTTTTCACCTGTTTATAACCAATTTGGAAGGTTTTGACCGATATTGACTCATTTTCACCAGTTTTGGTCCGCCTTGGATAGGTTTTCGACCGGTTTGGACCGTTTGGACAGGTTTGCACATGTTTTGACTCATTTAAACCTGTACAGAACAGGTTTGGACAGGTGTCCACCGGTTTGGACCGTTTGGACAGGTTTGCACAGGTTTTGACTCATTTAAACCTGTACAGAACAGGTTTGGACAGGTGTCGATCGGTTTGCGGTTTGGTCGGGTTTTGACAGTATTGTTTATGTTTTAACTAATTATGATCGGATTTGACTGGTTTAAAACCGGTATGGACAGGTTTTGACCTGTTTTGTCTTGTTTGCAATGGTTGTGGACAGGTTTACACAGGTTTTGACCAGTTTTCACTTGTTTTAAACCGGTTTGCGACAGGTTTTGACCAGTTTTGATCAGTTTTGACTTGTTTGCACTGGTTTTCGACCGGTTTGGATAGGTTTTGGACCGGTTTGGACCGGTTTTGACAGGTTTTGACAGGTTTTGACGGGTTTTGAGTTGTTTGCACAGGTTTTGACCAGTTTTGATCAGTTTTGACCGGTTTAAAACCAGTGTTGATTGGTTTTGATCAGTTTTGACTTGTTTGCACTGGTTTATAACCGGTTTGGACCGGTGTTGAAAGGTTTGGACAGGTTTTGACCAGATTTAACTGGTTTTAAACCGGTTTGCGAAAGGTTTTGACCAGTTTTCACTGGTTTTAAACCGGTGTTGACTGGTTTTGATCAGTTTTGACTTGTTTTCACCAGTTTGGGAATGGTTTCGATAGGTTTCGACAGGTTTGAACCAGTTTTGACAGGTTTTGACCAGTTTTGACAGTTTTCCGACCCATTTAGACCAGTTTTGACAGGTTTGGACAGATTTGGACCAGTTTTGACCAGTTTTCACTTGGTTTTCGACCGATTTGGACCGGTTTTGAAAGGTTTTAACAGGTTTTGACAAGTTTTGATGGGATTTGAGTTGTTTGCACCTATTTTTGACCGGTTTGGACCGGTTTGACAGGTTTGCACAGGTGTTGACCAGTTTTGATCAGTTTTGACCGGTTTTAAACCTGTATTGACTGGTTTTGATCGGTTTTGACTTGTTTGCACCAGTTTTGGACTGGTTTCGATAGGTTTCGACAGGTTTGAACCGATTTTGACAGGTTTTGACTAGTTTTGATCAGTTTTGACCGGTTTTAAACCGGTATTGACTGGTTTTGATCAGTTTTGACTTGTTTGCACTGGTTTTGGACAGGTTTGGATAGGATTTGGACCGGTTTGGACCGGTTTTGACAGGTTTTGACTGGTTTTGAGTTGTTTGCACCTATTTTGGACAGGTTTGGATAGTTTTAAACCGGTTTGCGACAGGTTTTGACAAGTTTTGATCGGTTTTGACGGGTTTTGAGTTGTTTGCACCTATTTTTGACCAGTTTGGACCGGTTTGACAGGTTTGCACAGATTTTGACCAGTTTTGATCAGGTTTGACCGGTTTTAAACCGGTGTTTTGATCGGTTTTGACTTGTTTGCACCTATTTTGGACAGGTTTGACTAGTTTTGATCAGTTTTGACCGGTTTTAAACCGGTATTGACTGGTTTTTATCAGTTTTGACTTGTTTTCACCAGTTTGGGAATGGTTTCGATAGGTTTCGACAGGTTTGAACCAATTTTGACAGGTTTTGACCAGTTTTGATCTGTTTTCACCTGTTTATAACCAATTTGGAAGGTTTTGACCGATATTGACTCATTTTCACCAGTTTTGGTCCGCCTTGGATAGGTTTTCGACCGGTTTGGACCGTTTGGACAGGTTTGCACATGTTTTGACTCATTTAAACCTGTACAGAACAGGTTTGGACAGGTGTCCACCGGTTTGGACCGTTTGGACAGGTTTGCACAGGTTTTGACTCATTTAAACCTGTACAGAACAGGTTTGGACAGGTGTCGATCGGTTTGCGGTTTGGTCGGGTTTTGACAGTATTGTTTATGTTTTAACTAATTATGATCGGATTTGACTGGTTTAAAACCGGTATGGACAGGTTTTGACCTTTTTTGTCTTGTTTGCAATGGTTGTGGACCGGTTTGGACAGGTTGTGACCGGTTTGGAATGGTTTTGGACAGGTTTGGACCGGTTTGGACAGGTTTTGGACCGGTTTTGATCTGTTTTGACCTGTTTAAAACCAGTGTTGACTGGTTTTGACTGGTTTTGACTCATTTACATCGGTTATGGACTGGTTCGGAAAGGTTTTGACTGGTTTGGAATTGTTTTGGACAGGTTTGCACAGGTTTTGATCGGTTTTGACTTGTTTGCATTGGTTTTGGACCGGATTTGACCAGTTTTGACTCAGTTTTAACTGGTTTAAAAATGGTTTTTGGATAGGTTTGGACAGGTTTTGACTGGTTTTCAATGGTCTTGGACAGGTTTTGACTTGTTTTGACCAGTTTTGACAGTTTTACGACCCATTTAGACCAGTTTTGACAGGTTTTGACAGGTTTGGACCAGTTTTGACCAGTTTTCACTTGGTTTTCGACCGATTTGTACCGGTTTTGAAAGGTTTTGACAGGTTTTGACAAGTTTTGATGGGATTTGAGTTGTTTGCACCTATTTTTGACCGGTTTGGACCGGTTTGACAGGTTTGCACAGGTGTTGACCAGTTTTGATCAGTTTTGACCGGTTTTAAACCTGTGTTGACTGGTTTTGATCGGTTTTGACTTGTTTGCACCAGTTTTGGACTGGTTTCGATAGGTTTCGACAGGTTTGAACCGATTTTGACAGGTTTTGACTAGTTTTGATCAGTTTTGACCGGTTTTAAACCGGTATTGACTGGTTTTGATCAGTTTTGACTTGTTTGCACTGGTTTTGGACAGGTTTGGATAGGTTTTGGACCGGTTTGGACCGGTTTGGACCGGTTTTGACAGGTTTTGACAGGTTTTGACTGGTTTTGAGTTGTTTGCACCTATTTTGGACAGGTTTGGATAGGTTTAAACCGGTTTGCGACAGGTTTTGACAAGTTTTGATCGGTTTTGACGGGTTTTGAGTTGTTTGCACCTATTTTTGACCAGTTTGACAGGTTTGCACAGATTTTGACCAGTTTTGATCAGGTTTGACCGGTTTTAAACCGGTGTTGACTTGTTTTGATCGGTTTTGACTTGTTTGCACCTATTTTGGACAGGTTTGACTAGTTTTGATCAGTTTTGACCGGTTTTAAACCGGTATTGACTGGTTTTGATCGGTTTTGACTTGTTTTCACCAGTTTGGGAATGGTTTCGATAGGTTTCGACAGGTTTGAACCAGTTTTGACAGGTTTTGACCAGTTTTGATCTGTTTTCACCTGTTTATAACCAATTTGGAAGGTTTTGACCGATATTGACTCATTTTCACCAGTTTTGGTCCGCCTTGGATAGGTTTTCGACCGGTTTGGACCGTTTGGACAGGTTTGCACATGTTTTGACTCATTTAAACCTGTACAGAACAGGTTTGGACAGGTGTCCACCGGTTTGGACCGTTTGGACAGGTTTGCACAGGTTTTGACTCATTTAAACCTGTACAGAACAGGTTTGGACAGGTGTCGATCGGTTTGCGGTTTGGTCGGGTTTTGACAGTATTGTTTATGTTTTAACTAATTATGATCGGATTTGACTGGTTTAAAACCGGTATGGACAGGTTTTGACCTGTTTTGTCTTGTTTGCAATGGTTGTGGACAGGTTTACACAGGTTTTGACCAGTTTTCACTTGTTTTAAACCGGTTTGCGACAGGTTTTGACCAGTTTTGATCAGTTTTGACTTGTTTGCACTGGTTTTCGACCGGTTTGGATAGGTTTTGGACCGGTTTGGACCGGTTTTGACAGGTTTGGACAGGTTTTGACGGGTTTTGAGTTGTTTGCACAGGTTTTGACCAGTTTTGATCAGTTTTGACCGGTTTAAAACCAGTGTTGATTGGTTTTGATCAGTTTTGACTTGTTTGCACTGGTTTATGACCGGTTTGGACCGGTGTTGAAAGGTTTGGACAGGTTTTGACCAGATTTAACTGGTTTTAAACCGGTTTGCGAAAGGTTTTGACCAGTTTTCACTGGTTTTAAACCGGTGTTGACTGGTTTTGATCAGTTTTGACTTGTTTTCACCAGTTTGGGAATGGTTTCGATAGGTTTCGACAGGTTTGAACCAGTTTTGACAGGTTTTGACCAGTTTTGACAGTTTTCCGACCCATTTAGACCAGTTTTGACAGGTTTGGACAGATTTGGACCAGTTTTGACCAGTTTTCACTTGGTTTTCGACCGATTTGGACCGGTTTTGAAAGGTTTTAACAGGTTTTGACAAGTTTTGATGGGATTTGAGTTGTTTGCACCTATTTTTGACCGGTTTGGACCGGTTTGACAGGTTTGCACAGGTGTTGACCAGTTTTGATCAGTTTTGACCGGTTTTAAACCTGTGTTGACTGGTTTTGATCGGTTTTGACTTGTTTGCACCAGTTTTGGACTGGTTTCGATAGGTTTCGACAGGTTTGAACCGATTTTGACAGGTTTTGACTAGTTTTGATCAGTTTTGACCGGTTTTAAACCGGTATTGACTGGTTTTGATCAGTTTTGACTTGTTTGCACTGGTTTTGGACAGGTTTGGATAGGTTTTGGACCGGTTTGGACCGGTTTGGACCGGTTTTGACAGGTTTTGACAGGTTTTGACTGGTTTTGAGTTGTTTGCACCTATTTTGGACAGGTTTGGATAGTTTTAAACCGGTTTGCGACAGGTTTTGACAAGTTTTGATCGGTTTTGACGGGTTTTGAGTTGTTTGCACCTATTTTTGACCAGTTTGGACCGGTTTGACAGGTTTGCACAGATTTTGACCAGTTTTGATCAGGTTTGACCGGTTTTAAACCGGTGTTTTGATCGGTTTTGACTTGTTTGCACCTATTTTGGACAGGTTTGACTAGTTTTGATCAGTTTTGACCGGTTTTAAACCGGTATTGACTGGTTTTTATCAGTTTTGACTTGTTTTCACCAGTTTGGGAATGGTTTCGATAGGTTTCGACAGGTTTGAACCAATTTTGACAGGTTTTGACCAGTTTTGATCTGTTTTCACCTGTTTATAACCAATTTGGAAGGTTTTGACCGATATTGACTCATTTTCAACAGTTTTGGTCCGCCTTGGATAGGTTTTCGACCGGTTTGGACCGTTTGGACAGGTTTGCACATGTTTTGACTCATTTAAACCTGTACAGAACAGGTTTGGACAGGTGTCCACCGGTTTGGACCGTTTGGACAGGTTTGCACAGGTTTTGACTCATTTAAACCTGTACAGAACAGGTTTGGACAGGTGTCGATCGGTTTGCGGTTTGGTCGGGTTTTGACAGTATTGTTTATGTTTTAACTAATTATGATCGGATTTGACTGGTTTAAAACCGGTATGGACAGGTTTTGACCTTTTTTGTCTTGTTTGCAATGGTTGTGGACCGGTTTGGACAGGTTGTGACCGGTTTGGAATGGTTTTGGACAGGTTTGGACCGGTTTGGACAGGTTTTGGACCGGTTTTGATATGTTTGCACAGGTTTTGACCAGTTTTGATCAGTTTTGACCGATTTAAAACCAGTGTTGACTGATTTTGATCAGTTTTGACTTGTTTGCACTGGTTTTCGACCGGTTTGGACCGGTTTTGAAAGGTTTGGACAGGTTTTGACAAGTTTTGATCGGTTTTGAGGGGTTTTGAGTTGTTTGCACCTATTTTTGACCGTTTTGGACCGGTTTGACAGGTTTGCACAGGTTTTGACCAGTTTGCACTTGTTTTAAACCGGTTTGCGACAGGTTTTGACCAGTTTTGATCAGTTTTGACCGGTTTTAAACCTGTGTTGACTGGTTTTGATCAGTTTTGACTTGTTTGCACTGGTTTTCGACCGGTTTGTACCGGTTTTGAAAGGTTTGGACAGGTTTTGACAAGTTTTGATCGGTTTTGAGGGGTTTTGAGTTGTTTGCACCTATTTTTGACCGTTTTGGACCGGTTTGACAGGTTTGCACAGGTTTTGACCAGTTTGCACTTGTTTTAAACCGGTTTGCGACAGGTTTTGACCAGCTTTGATCTGTTTTCACCTGTTTATAACCAATTTGGAAGGTTTTGACCGATATTGACTCATTTTCACCAGTTTTGGTCCGCCTTGGATAGGTTTTCGACCGGTTTGGACCGTTTGGACAGGTTTGCACATGTTTTGACTCATTTAAACCTGTACAGAACAGGTTTGGACAGGTGTCCACCGGTTTGGACCGTTTGGACAGGTTTGCACAGGTTTTGACTCATTTAAACCTGTACAGAACAGGTTTGGACAGGTGTCGATCGGTTTGCGGTTTGGTCGGGTTTTGACAGTATTGTTTATGTTTTAACTAATTATGATCGGATTTGACTGGTTTAAAACCGGTATGGACAGGCTTTGACCTTTTTTGTCTTGTTTGTAATGGTTGTGGACCGGTTTGGACAGGTTGTGACCGGTTTGGAATGGTTTTGGACAGGTTTGGACCGGTTTGGACAGGTTTTGGACCGGTTTTGATATGTTTGCACAGGTTTTGACCAGTTTTGATCAGTTTTGACCGATTTAAAACCAGTGTTGACTGATTTTGATCAGTTTTGACTTGTTTGCACTGGTTTTCGACCGGTTTGGACCGGTTTTGAAAGGTTTGGACAGGTTTTGACAAGTTTTGATCGGTTTTGAGGGGTTTTGAGTTGTTTGCACCTATTTTTGACCGTTTTGGACCGGTTTGACAGGTTTGCACAGGTTTTGACCAGTTTGCACTTGTTTTAAACCGGTTTGCGACAGGTTTTGACCAGTTTTGATCAGTTTTGACCGGTTTTAAACCTGTGTTGACTGGTTTTGATCAGTTTTGACTTGTTTGCACTGGTTTTGGACAAGTTTGGATGGGTTTTTGACCGGTTTGGACCGGTTTGGACAGGTTTGCACAGGTTTTGACCAGTTTTCACTTGTTTTAAACCGGTTTGCGACAGGTTTTGACCAGTTTTGATCAGTTTTGACCGGTTTTAAACCTGTGTTGACTGGTTTTGATCGGTTTTGACTTGTTTGCACCAGTTTTGGACTGGTTTCGATAGGTTTCGACAGGTTTGAACCGGTTTTGACAGGTTTTGACCAGTTTAGATCAGTTTTGACCGGTTTACAACCAGTGTTGACTGGTTTTGTTCAGTTTTGACTTGTTTGCACTGGTTTTGGACCGGTTTGGATAGGTTTTGGACCGGTTTGGACCGGTTTTGACAGGTTTGGACAGGTTTTGACGGGTTTTGAGTTGTTTGCACAGGTTTTGACCAGTTTTGATCAGTTTTGACCGGTTTAAAACCAGTGTTGATTGGTTTTGATCAGTTTTGACTTGTTTGCACTGGTTTTTGACCGGTTTGGACCGGTGTTGAAAGGTTTGGACAGGTTTTGACCAGATTTAACTGGTTTTAAACCGGTTTGCGAAAGGTTTTGACCAGTTTTCACTGGTTTTAAACAGGTGTTGACTGGTTTTGATCAGTTTTGACTTGTTTTCACCAGTTTGGGAATGGTTTCGATAGGTTTCGACAGGTTTGAACCAGTTTTGACAGGTTTTGACCACTTTTGATCTGTTTTCACCTGTTTATAACCAATTTGGAAGGTTTTGACCGGTATTGACTCATTTTCACCAGTTTTGGTCCGCCTTGGATAGGTTTTCGACCGGTTTGCACTTGTTTTAAACCGGTTTGCGACAGGTTTTGACCAGTTTTGATCAGTTTTGACCGGTTTTAAACCTGTGTTGACTGGTTTTGATCAGTTTTGACTTGTTTGCACTGGTTTTGGACAAGTTTGGATGGGTTTTTGACCGGTTTGGTCCGGTTTGGACAGGTTTGGACAGGTTTTGACGGGTTTTGAGTTGTTTGATTTTTGACCGGTTTGGACCGGTTTGACAGGTTTGCACAGGTTTTGACCAGTTTTCACTTGTGTTAAACCGGTTTGCGACAGGTTTTGACCAGTTTTGATCAGTTTTGACCGGTTTTAAACCTGTGCTGACTGGTTTTGATCGGTTTTGACTTGTTTGCACCAGTTTTGGACTGGTTTCGATAGGTTTCGACAGGTTTGAACCGGTTTTGACAGGTTTTGACCACTTTTGATCTGTTTTCACCTGTTTATAACCAATTTGGAAGGTTTTGACCGGTATTGACTCATTTTCACCAGTTTTGGTCCGCCTTGGATAGGTTTTCGACCGGTTTGCACTTGTTTTAAACCGGTTTGCGACAGGTTTTGACCAGTTTTGATCAGTTTTGACCGGTTTTAAACCTGTGTTGACTGGTTTTGATCAGTTTTGACTTGTTTGCACTGGTTTTGGACAAGTTTGGATGGGTTTTTGACCGGTTTGGTCCGGTTTGGACAGGTTTGGACAGGTTTTGACGGGTTTTGAGTTGTTTGATTTTTGACCGGTTTGGACCGGTTTGACAGGTTTGCACAGGTTTTGACCAGTTTTCACTTGTGTTAAACCGGTTTGCGACAGGTTTTGACCAGTTTTGATCAGTTTTGACCGGTTTTAAACCTGTGCTGACTGGTTTTGATCGGTTTTGACTTGTTTGCACCAGTTTTGGACTGGTTTCGATAGGTTTCGACAGGTTTGAACCGGTTTTGACAGGTTTTGACCACTTTTGATCTGTTTTCACCTGTTTATAACCAATTTGGAAGGTTTTGACCGGTATTGACTCATTTTCACCAGTTTTGGTCCGCCTTGGATAGGTTTTCGACCGGTTTGGACCGTTTGGACAGGTTTGCACATGTTTTGACTCATTTAAACCTGTACAGAACAGGTTTGGACAGGTGTCCACCGGTTTGGACCGTTTTTACAGGTTTGCACAGGTTTTGACTCATTTAAACCTGTACAGAACAGGTTTGGACAGGTGTCGATCGGTTTGCGGTTTGGTCGGGTTTTGACAGTATTGTTTATGTTTTAACTAATTATGATCGGATTTGACTGGTTTAAAACCGGTATGGACAGGTTTTGACCTTTTTTGTCTTGTTTGCAATGGTTGTGGACCGGTTTGGACAGGTTGTGACCGGTTTGGAATGGTTTTGGACAGGTTTGGACCGGTTTGGACAGGTTTTGGACCGGTTTTGATATGTTTGCACAGGTTTTGACCAGTTTTGATCTGTTTTGACCTGTTTAAAACCAGTGTTGACTGGTTTTGACTGGTTTTGACTCATTTACATCGGTTATGGACTGGTTCGGAAAGGTTTTGACTGGTTTGGAATTGTTTTGGACAGGTTTGCACAGGTTTTGATCGGTTTTGACTTGTTTGCATTGGTTTTGGACCGGATTTGACCAGTTTTGACTCAGTTTTAACTGGTTTAAAAATGGTTTTTGGATAGGTTTGGACAGGTTTTGACTTGTTTTGACCAGTTTTGACAGTTTTACGACCCATTTAGACCAGTTTTGACAGGTTTGGACAGGTTTGGACCAGTTTTGACCAGTTTTCACTTGGTTTTCGACCGATTTGTACCGGTTTTGAAAGGTTTTGACAGGTTTTGACAAGTTTTGATGGGATTTGAGTTGTTTGCACCTATTTTTGACCGGTTTGGACCGGTTTGACAGGTTTGCACAGGTGTTGACCAGTTTTGATCAGTTTTGACCGGTTTTAAACCTGTGTTGACTGGTTTTGATCGGTTTTGACTTGTTTGCACCAGTTTTGGACTGGTTTCGATAGGTTTCGACAGGTTTGAACCGATTTTGACAGGTTTTGACTAGTTTTGATCAGTTTTGACCGGTTTTAAACCGGTATTGACTGGTTTTGATCAGTTTTGACTTGTTTGCACTGGTTTTGGACAGGTTTGGATAGGTTTTGGACCGGTTTGGACCGGCTTTGACAGGTTTGGACAGGTTTTGACGGGTTTTGAGTTGTTTGCACAGGTTTTGACCAGTTTTGATCAGTTTTGACCGGTTTAAAACCAGTGTTGATTGGTTTTGATCAGTTTTGACTTGTTTGCACTGGTTTATGACCGGTTTGGACCGGTGTTGAAAGGTTTGGACAGGTTTTGACCAGATTTAACTGGTTTTAAACCGGTTTGCGAAAGGTTTTGACCAGTTTTCACTGGTTTTAAACCGGTGTTGACTGGTTTTGATCAGTTTTGACTTGTTTTCACCAGTTTGGGAATGGTTTCGATAGGTTTCGACAGGTTTGAACCAGTTTTGACAGGTTTTGACCAGTTTTGACAGTTTTCCGACCCATTTAGACCAGTTTTGACAGGTTTGGACAGGTTTGGACCAGTTTTGACCAGTTTTCACTTGGTTTTCGACCGATTTGGACCGGTTTTGAAAGGTTTTAACAGGTTTTGACAAGTTTTGATGGGATTTGAGTTGTTTGCACCTATTTTTGACCGGTTTGGACCGGTTTGACAGGTTTGCACAGGTGTTGACCAGTTTTGATCAGTTTTGACCGGTTTTAAACCTGTGTTGTCTGGTTTTGATAGGTTTCGACAGGTTTGAACCGATTTTGACAGGTTTTGACTAGTTTTGATCAGTTTTGACCGGTTTTAAACCGGTATTGACTGGTTTTGATCAGTTTTGACTTGTTTGTACTGGTTTTGGACAGGTTTGGATAGGTTTTGGACCGGTTTGGACCGGTTTTGACAGGTTTTGACTGGTTTTGAGTTGTTTGCACCTATTTTGGACAGGTTTGGATAGTTTTAAACCGGTTTGCGACAGGTTTTGACAAGTTTTGATCGGTTTTGACGGGTTTTGAGTTGTTTGCACCTATTTTTGACCAGTTTGGACCGGTTTGACAGGTTTGCACAGATTTTGACCAGTTTTGATCAGGTTTGACCGGTTTTAAACCGGTGTTTTGATCGGTTTTGACTTGTTTTCACCTATTTTGGACAGGTTTGACTAGTTTTGATCAGTTTTGACCGGTTTTAAACCGGTATTGACTGCTTTTGATCAGTTTTGACTTGTTTTCACCAGTTTGGGAATGGTTTCGATAGGTTTCGACAGGTTTGAACCAATTTTGACAGGTTTTGACCAGTTTTGATCTGTTTTCACCTGTTTATAACCAATTTGGAAGGTTTTGACCGATATTGACTCATTTTCACCAGTTTTGGTCCGCCTTGGATAGGTTTTCGACCGGTTTGGACCGTTTGGACAGGTTTGCACAGGTTTTGACTCATTTAAACCTGTACAGAACAGGTTTGGACAGGTGTCGATCGGTTTGCGGTTTGGTCGGGTTTTGACAGTATTGTTTATGTTTTAACTAATTATGATCGGATTTGACTGGTTTAAAACCGGTATGGACAGGTTTTGACCTTTTTTGTCTTGTTTGCAATGGTTGTGGACCGGTTTGGACAGGTTGTGACCGGTTTGGAATGGTTTTGGACAGGTTTGGACCGGTTTGGACTGGTTTTGGACCGGTTTTGATATGTTTGCACAGGTTTTGACCAGTTTTGATCAGTTTTGACCGATTTAAAACCAGTGTTGACTGATTTTGATCAGTTTTGACTTGTTTGCACTGGTTTTCGACCGGTTTGGACCGGTTTTGAAAGGTTTGGACAGGTTTTGACAAGTTTTGATCGGTTTTGAGGGGTTTTGAGTTGTTTGCACCTATTTTTGACCGTTTTGGACCGGTTTGACAGGTTTGCACAGGTTTTGACCAGTTTGCACTTGTTTTAAACCGGTTTGCGACAGGTTTTGACCAGTTTTGATCAGTTTTGACCGGTTTTAAACCTGTGTTGACTGGTTTTGATCAGTTTTGACTTGTTTGCACTGGTTTTCGACCGGTTTGTACCGGTTTTGAAAGGTTTGGACAGGTTTTGACAAGTTTTGATCGGTTTTGAGGGGTTTTGAGTTGTTTGCACCTATTTTTGACCGTTTTGGACCGGTTTGACAGGTTTGCACAGGTTTTGACCAGTTTGCACTTGTTTTAAACCGGTTTGCGACAGGTTTTGACCAGTTTTGATCTGTTTTCACCTGTTTATAACCAATTTGGAAGGTTTTGACCGATATTGACTCATTTTCACCAGTTTTGGTCCGCCTTGGATAGGTTTTCGACCGGTTTGGACCGTTTGGACAGGTTTGCACATGTTTTGACTCATTTAAACCTGTACAGAACAGGTTTGGACAGGTGTCCACCGGTTTGGACCGTTTGGACAGGTTTGCACAGGTTTTGACTCATTTAAACCTGTACAGAACAGGTTTGGACAGGTGTCGATCGGTTTGCGGTTTGGTCGGGTTTTGACAGTATTGTTTATGTTTTAACTAATTATGATCGGATTTGACTGGTTTAAAATCGGTATGGACAGGTTTTGACCTTTTTTGTCTTGTTTGTAATGGTTGTGGACCGGTTTGGACAGGTTGTGTCCGGTTTGGAATGGTTTTGGACAGGTTTGGACCGGTTTGGACAGGTTTTGGACCGGTTTTGATATGTTTGCACAGGTTTTGACCAGTTTTGATCAGTTTTGACCGATTTAAAACCAGTGTTGACTGATTTTGATCAGTTTTGAATTGTTTGCACTGGTTTTCGACCGGTTTGGACCGGTTTTGAAAGGTTTGGACAGGTTTTGACAAGTTTTGATCGGTTTTGAGGGGTTTTGAGTTGTTTGCACCTATTTTTGACCGTTTTGGACCGGTTTGACAGGTTTGCACAGGTTTTGACCAGTTTGCACTTGTTTTAAACCGGTTTGCGACAGGTTTTGACCAGTTTTGATCAGTTTTGACCGGTTTTAAACCTGTGTTGACTGGTTTTGACAAGTTTTGACTTGTTTGCACTGGTTTTGGACAAGTTTGGATGGGTTTTTGACCGGTTTGGACCGGTTTGGACAGGTTTGCACAGGTTTTGACCAGTTTTCACTTGTTTTAAACCGGTTTGCGACAGGTTTTGACCAGTTTTGATCAGTTTTGACCGGTTTTAAACCTGTGTTGACTGGTTTTGATCGGTTTTGACTTGTTTGCACCAGTTTCGGACTGGTTTCGATAGGTTTCGACAGGTTTGAACCGGTTTTGACAGGTTTTGACCAGTTTAGATCAGTTTTGACCGGTTTACAACCAGTGTTGACTGGTTTTGTTCAGTTTTGACTTGTTTGCACTGGTTTTGGACCGGTTTTGATAGGTTTTGGACCGGTTTGGACCGGTTTTGACAGGTTTGGACAGGTTTTGACGGGTTTTGAGTTGTTTGCACAGGTTTTGACCAGTTTTGATCAGTTTTGACCGGTTTAAAACCAGTGTTGATTGGTTTTGATCAGTTTTGACTTGTTTGCACTGGTTTTTGACCGGTTTGGACCGGTGTTGAAAGGTTTGGACAGGTTTTGACCAGATTTAACTGGTTTTAAACCGGTTTGCGAAAGGTTTTGACCAGTTTTCACTGGTTTTAAACAGGTGTTGTCTGGTTTTGATCAGTTTTGACTTGTTTTCACCAGTTTGGGAATGGTTTCGATAGGTTTCGACAGGTTTGAACCAGTTTTGACAGGTTTTGACCACTTTTGATCTGTTTTCACCTGTTTATAACCAATTTGGAAGGTTTTGACCGGTATTGACTCATTTTCACCAGTTTTGGTCCGCCTTGGATAGGTTTTCGACCGGTTTGCACTTGTTTTAAACCGGTTTGCGACAGGTTTTGACCAGTTTTGATCAGTTTTGACCGGTTGTAAACCTGTGTTGACTGGTTTTGATCAGTTTTGACTTGTTTGCACTGGTTTTGGACAAGTTTGGATGGGTTTTTGACCGGTTTGGTCCGGTTTGGACAGGTTTGGACAGGTTTTGACGGGTTTTGAGTTGTTTGATTTTTGACCGGTTTGGACCGGTTTGACAGGTTTGCACAGGTTTTGACCAGTTTTCACTTGTGTTAAACCGGTTTGCGACAGGTTTTGACCAGTTTTGATCAGTTTTGACCGGTTTTAAACCTGTGTTGACTGGTTTTGATCGGTTTTGACTTGTTTGCACCAGTTTTGGACTGGTTTCGATAGGTTTCGACAGGTTTGAACCGGTTTTGACAGGTTTTGACCACTTTTGATCTGTTTTCACCTGTTTATAACCAATTTGGAAGGTTTTGACCGGTATTGACTCATTTTCACCAGTTTTGGTCCGCCTTGGATAGATTTTCGACCGGTTTGGACCGTTTGGACAGGTTTGCACATGTTTTGACTCATTTAAACCTGTACAGAACAGGTTTGGACAGGTGTCCACCGGTTTGGACCGTTTTTACAGGTTTGCACAGGTTTTGACTCATTTAAACCTGTACAGAACAGGTTTGGACAGGTGTCGATCGGTTTGCGGTTTGGTCGGGTTTTGACAGTATTGTTTATGTTTTAACTAATTATGATCGGATTTGACTGGTTTAAAACCGGTATGGACAGGTTTTGACCTTTTTTGTCTTGTTTGCAATGGTTGTGGACCGGTTTGGACAGGTTGTGACCGGTTTGGAATGGTTTTGGACAGGTTTGGACCGGTTTGGACAGGTTTTGGACCGGTTTTGATATGTTTGCACAGGTTTTGACCAGTTTTGATCAGTTTTGACCGATTTAAAACCAGTTTTGACTGATTTTGATCAGTTTTGAATTGTATGCACTGGTTTTCGACCGGTTTGGACCGGTTTTGAAAGGTTTGGACAGGTTTTGACAAGTTTTGATCGATTTTTACGGGTTTTGAGTTGTTTGCACCTATTTTTGACCGTTTTGGACCGGTTTGTCAGGTTTGCACAGGTTTTGACCAGTTTTCACTTGTTTTAAACCGGTTTGCGACAGGTTTTGACCAGTTTTGATCAGTTTTGACCGGTTTTAAACCTGTGTTGACTGGTTTTGATCAGTTTGGATGGGTTTTTGACCGGTTTGGACCGGTTTGGACAGGTTTGGACAGGTTTTGACGGGTTTTGAGTTGTTTGCACCTATTTTGGACATGTTTGGATGGGTTTTCGACCGGTTTAGACCGGTTTTGAAAGGTTTGGACTGGTTTTGAGAAGTTTTCATCGGTTTTGACGGGTTTTGAGTTGTTTGATTTTTGACCGGTTTGGACCGGTTTGACAGGTTTGCACAGGTTTTGACCAGTTTTCATTTGTTTTAAACCGGTTTGCGACAGGTTTTGACCAGTTTTGATCAGTTTTGACCGGTTTTAAACCTGTGTTGACTGGTTTTGATCGGTTTTGACTTGTTTGCACCAGTTTTGGAATGGTTTCGATAGGTTTCGACAGGTTTGAACCGGTTTTGACAGGTTTTGACCAGTTTTGATCAGTTTTGACCGGTTTAAAACCAGTGTTGACTGGTTTTGATCAGTTTTGACTTGTTTGCACTGGTTTTTGACCGGTTTGGACCGGTTTGACAGGTTTGCACAGGTTTTGACCAGATTTAACTGGTTTTAAACCGGTTTGCGAAACGTTTTGACCAGTTTTCACTGGTTTTAAACCGGTGTTGACTGGTTTTGATCGGTTTTGACTTGTTTGCACCAGTTTTGGACTGGTTTCGATAGATTTCGAAAGATTTGAACCAGTTTTGACAGATTTTGACCAGTTTTGATCTGTTTTCACCTGTTTATAACCAATTTGGAAGGTTTTGACCGGTATTGACTCATTTTCACCAGTTTTGGCCCGCCTTGGATAGGTTTTCGACCGGTTTGGACCGTTTGGACAGGTTTGCACAGGTTTTGACTCATTTAAACCTGTACAGAACAGGTTTGGACAGGTGTCGACAGGTTTGCGGTTTGGTCGGGTTTTGACAGTATTGTTTATGTTTTAACTAATTATGATCGGATTTGACTGGTTTAAAACCGGTATGGACAGGTTTTGACCTTTTTTGTCTTGTTTGCAATGGTTGTGGACCGGTTTGGACAGGTTGTGACCGGTTTGGAATGGTTTTGGACAGGTTTGGACCGGTTTGGACAGGTTTTGATATGTTTGCACAGGTTTTGACCAGTTTTGATCTGTTTTGACCTGTTTAAAACCAGTGTTGACTGGTTTTGACTGGTTTTGACTCATTTACATCGGTTATGGACTGGTTCGGAAAGGTTTTGACTGGTTTGGAATTGTTTTGGACAGGTTTGCACAGGTTTTGATCGGTTTTGACTTGTTTGCATTGGTTTTGGACCGGATTTGACCAGTTTTGACTCAGTTTTAACTGGTTTAAAAATGGTTTTTGGATAGGTTTGGACAGGTTTTGACTGGTTTTGAATGGTCTTGGACAGGTTTTGACTTGTTTTGACCAGTTTTGACAGTTTTACGACCCATTTAGACCAGTTTTGACAGGTTTGGACAGGTTTGGACCAGTTTTGACCAGTTTTCACTTGGTTTTCGACCGATTTGGACCGGTTTTGAAAGGTTTTAACAGGTTTTGACAAGTTTTGATGGGATTTGAGTTGTTTGCACCTATTTTTGACCGGTTTGGACCGGTTTGACAGGTTTGCACAGGTGTTGACCAGTTTTGATCAGTTTTGACCGGTTTTAAACCTGTGTTGACTGGTTTTGATAGGTTTCGACAGGTTTGAACCGATTTTGACAGGTTTTGACTAGTTTTGATCAGTTTTGACCGGTTTTAAACCGGTATTGACTGGTTTTGATCAGTTTTGACTTGTTTGCACTGGTTTTGGACAGGTTTGGATAGGTTTTGGACCGGTTTGGACCGGTTTTGACAGGTTTTGACTGGTTTTGAGTTGTTTGCACCTATTTTGGACAGGTTTGGATAGTTTTAAACCGGTTTGCGACAGGTTTTGACAAGTTTTGATCGGTTTTGACGGGTTTTGAGTTGTTTGCACCTATTTTTGACCAGTTTGGACCGGTTTGACAGGTTTGCACAGATTTTGACCAGTTTTGATCAGGTTTGACCGGTTTTAAAGGTGATTCAAAATGCTCACATTCACTATCGCTAATTTGCTAGACGACATGTTTGTGAAATGCATTCTGGTTTTAAAACTTTTCAAAAGCGTCTGCAAACACCTTAAAATGACCTTTTTTCAGTCACTTCCCTTCGGATTTACTTCGAGAGTTTTCGGGTATTTCCGGTCCCACCTAGACCACGGGATTTGATGACGTCATAAGGAGACATGGTTAGCACGTAGCCTATGACGAGCGTAGTCAACAGGTGAATAAAACTCAACAGCATTGTGAAAAAATACATTGCCGGTGGTTGTAATAGACATCAGTAAACAAAAACTACACTCTACATGTCTTATTAACCAACATTTACCGATATTTACTCAAACTTTCTGACTAATTGGCAGTGTCTGTGGGTATAAATGCTAAAATATGATCTCCCCATATTATGGCAAAATAAATCAAAACGGTACGGCTAGACTAGATATATATAAACACTTGTAATGTCGCGTGTTTCACATTCATTGACTTTTATTTATCTGATTTTTTATTATTTGCCAACAAGAAGCATTACGATACCGTCGTGACGTTTGACGGCATCCCCGGGCCAAGGACGGCATATTTTAGCCCAATCGTACTCGCGTCGCCTTTTGAACAGTGCATTTAACAACAAAGTAAACATATTTCATCTCGAATAAATATACTAGTTATTAGAATACCAATGGGAAACTTCAAGAAGGCGTATCGGGACATGTGCCACAATATATTTGTTGCTCCCATAATACACTAATTGATTCGATTTGCTCCGAGCATATGGAAGTACGCTCCGAGTCATTGCATCATGTAAATGGAACTGTGACCAACCTAATTTTGTTGTCCATATATAAAATGAGACTGACCTGTAAATTTTTCACAGTTTTCGTTGTGGTCTTGTATTGTCACATGTTTGGCTTGTGAACACAAGTTTACATCTATTATTGTCTAGGGCGTAATACTCTAGTCCGAGTCTGAAACCCATATAAAACCTAAGAAACTCGCATTCGGATCGGACAGAACAGAAGTAGGTCTCATCGACTTGTTGGGGACTCGAATTATTGCTTGTTTTTATCACGGTATACAGGTGATTATTATATATCGGTAGAGGGGTAGTGTTGTCAAGTTTTGTGCAGTCACCGCGGCCGCGGCAGTAAGCTCATACTAGGATAGTTCCGCCGATCAAAGCTGAAGCAGTGTATGTACAATGTACGTATGGAATCGGGAGAGCACAGTGTCGGGTTAAATTTATCCACGTGTTGATGTAATCCATATTTATCAATCAGATATATTGTAAAATTCTTCAAGTCGTACAGAAATAACGTATCTAACTTCAACACAAACCCTGAGAAACGGGACCGGACGTGGCTAGCCAAGTATCTAGTTGCAGGCTTTCTTTCATAACCATGTGCTGGGGTCACGACCTTGATTGCCGACGTCAATATTGTCCAATCATATTTGATATCATGAACACATCGCGATATTTGATTTGTTGGTTTCCTAAACTGTACACTTCGAATACCATGATTCGTTACAGAATTCTTCTAATGAATATTAAATAGGCTTGTTGCATTAAATTAAGTGATATATCGCAACAAGGGAAACCATACAAGTTTTCTTCCAGACAAGTTGCTAAAGTCATGTAAATGACAACACTCAACTCACGAAATTTCCTCAATTCTTTACAATTTTATTGCTGATGATATGGCAATCTAATAGCTAGTATATTTATTCAAGATAAATATGTTTACTTTGTTGCTAAATGCGCCGTTCAAAAGGCCACATCAGTGAGTATAGTCGAGTATAGTGGGCTATAATATGTTGTCGATGCCATGCCTGTCGAAGATATTGTAATGCTTCTCCTCGGCAAATAATTAAAAAAATCAGATAAATAAATTGAAACATGCGAGCGACATTACAAGTGTTTATGTATATCTACACTGTAGTCTAGCCGTTTTGATTTATTTTGCCATAATATGGGGAGATAATATTTTAGCATTTATACCCACAGACACTGCCAATTAGTCAGAAAGTTTGAGTAAATATCGGTAAATGTTGGTTAATAAGACATGTAGAGTGTAGTTTTTGTTTACTGATGTCTGTTACAACCACTAGCAATGTATTTTTTCACAATGCTGTTGAGTTTTGTTCACCTAGTGACTACGCTCGTCATAGGCTACGTGCTATCCATGTCTCCTTATGACGTCATCAAATCCCGTGGTCTAGGTGGGACCGGAAATACCCGAAAACTCTCGAAGTAAATCCGAAGGGAAGTGACTGAAAAAAGGTCATTTTAAGGTGTTTGCAGACGCTTTTGAAAAGTTTTAAAACCAGAATGCATTTCACAAACATGTCGTCTAGCAAATTAGCGATAGTGAATGTGAGCATTTTGAATCACCTTTAAACCGGTGTTTTGATCGGTTTTGACTTGTTTGCACCTATTTTGGACAGGTTTGACTAGTTTTGATCAGTTTTGACCGGTTTTAAACCGGTATTGACTGGTTTTTATCAGTTTTGACTTGTTTTCACCAGTTTGGGAATGGTTTCGATAGGTTTCGACAGGTTTGAGCCAATTTTGACAGGTTTTGACCAGTTTTGATCTGTTTTCACCTGTTTATAACCAATTTGGAAGGTTTTGACCGATATTGACTCATTTTCAACAGTTTTGGTCCGCCTTGGATAGGTTTTCGACCGGTTTGGACCGTTTGGACAGGTTTGCACATGTTTTGACTCATTTAAACCTGTACAGAACAGGTTTGGACAGGTGTCCACCGGTTTGGACCGTTTGGACAGGTTTGCACAGGTTTTGACTCATTTAAACCTGTACAGAACAGGTTTGGACAGGTGTCGATCGGTTTGCGGTTTGGTCGGGTTTTGACAGTATTGTTTATGTTTTAACTAATTATGATCGGATTTGACTGGTTTAAAACCGGTATGGACAGGTTTTGACCTTTTTTGTCTTGTTTGCAATGGTTGTGGACCGGTTTGGACAGGTTGTGACCGGTTTGGAATGGTTTTGGACAGGTTTGGACCGGTTTGGACAGGTTTTGGACCGGTTTTGATATGTTTGCACAGGTTTTGACCAGTTTTGATCAGTTTTGACCGATTTAAAACCAGTGTTGACTGATTTTGATCAGTTTTGACTTGTTTGCACTGGTTTTCGACCGGTTTGGACCGGTTTTGAAAGGTTTGGACAGGTTTTGACAAGTTTTGATCGGTTTTGACGGGTTTTGAGTTGTTTGCACCTATTTTTGACCGTTTTGGACCGGTTTGACAGGTTTGCACAGGTTTTGACCAGTTTGCACTTGTTTTAAACCGGTTTGCGACAGGTTTTGACCAGTTTTGATCAGTTTTGACCGGTTTTAAACCTGTGTTGACTGGTTTTGATCAGTTTTGACTTGTTTGCACTGGTTTTGGACAAGTTTGATTGGGTTTTTGACCGGTTTGGACCGGTTTGGACAGGTTTTGACCAGTTTTCACTTGTTTTAAACCGGTTTGCGACAGGTTTTGACCAGTTTTGATCAGTTTTGACCGGTTTTAAACCTGTGTTGACTGGTTTTGATCGGTTTTGACTTGTTTGCACCAGTTTTGGACTGGTTTCGATAGGTTTCGACAGGTTTTGACCAGTTTAGATCAGTTTTGACCGGTTTAAAACCAGTGTTGACTGGTTTTGATCAGTTTTGACTTGTTTGCACTGGTTTTGGACCGGTTTGGATAGGTTTTGGACCGGTTTGGACCGGTTTTGACAGGTTTTGACAGGTTTTGACTGGTTTTGAGTTGTTTGCACCTATTTTGGACAGGTTTGGATAGGTTTAAACCGGTTTGCGACAGGTTTTGACAAGTTTTGATCGGTTTTGACGGGTTTTGAGTTGTTTGCACCTATTTTTGACCAGTTTGGACCGGTTTGACAGGTTTGCACAGATTTTGACCAGTTTTGATCAGGTTTGACCGGTTTTAAACCGGTGTTGACTTGTTTTGATCGGTTTTGACTTGTTTGCACCTATTTTGGACAGGTTTGACTAGTTTTGATCAGTTTTGACCGGTTTTAAACCGGTATTGACTGGTTTTGATCAGTTTTGACTTGTTTTCACCAGTTTGGGAATGGTTTCGATAGGTTTCGACAGGTTTGAACCAGTTTTGACAGGTTTTGACCAGTTTTGATCTGTTTTCACCTGTTTATAACCAATTTGGAAGGTTTTGACCGATATTGACTCATTTTCACCAGTTTTGGTCCGCCTTGGATAGGTTTTCGACCGGTTTGGACCGTTTGGACAGGTTCGCACATGTTTTGACTCATTTAAACCTGTACAGAACAGGTTTGGACAGGTGTCCACCGGTTTGGACCGTTTGGACAGGTTTGCACAGGTTTTGACTCATTTAAACCTGTACAGAACAGGTTTGGACAGGTGTCGATCGGTTTGCGGTTTGGTCGGGTTTTGACAGTATTGTTTATGTTTTAACTAATTATGATCGGATTTGACTGGTTTAAAACCGGTATGGACTGGTTTTGACCTTTTTTGTCTTGTTTGCAATGGTTGTGGACCGGTTTGGACAGGTTGTGACCGGTTTGGAATGGTTTTGGACAGGTTTGGACAGGTTTTGGACCGGTTTTGATATGTTTGCACAGGTTTTGACCAGTTTTGATCAGTTTTGACCGATTTAAAACCAGTGTTGACTGGTTTTGATCAGTTTTGACTTGTTTGCACTGGTTTTGGACCGGTTTGGATAGGTTTTGGACCGGTTTGGACCGGTTTTGACAGGTTTGGACAGGTTTTGACGGGTTTTGGACCGGTTTTGATATGTTTGCACAGGTTTTGACCAGTTTTGAACAGTTTTGAGGGGTTTTGAGTTGTTTGCATCTATTTTTGACCGTTTTGGACCGGTTTGACAGGTTTACACAGGTTTTGACCAGTTTTCACTTGTTTTAAACCGGTTTGCGACAGGTTTTGACCAGTTTTGATCAGTTTTGACTTGTTTGCACTGGTTTTCGACCGGTTTGGATAGGTTTTGGACCGGTTTGGACCGGTTTTGACAGGTTTGGACAGGTTTTGACGGGTTTTGAGTTGTTTGCACAGGTTTTGACCAGTTTTGATCAGTTTTGACCGGTTTAAAACCAGTGTTGATTGGTTTTGATCAGTTTTGACTTGTTTGCACTGGTTTTTGACCGGTTTGGACCGGTGTTGAAAGGTTTGGACAGGTTTTGACCAGATTTAACTTGTTTTAAACCGGTTTGCGAAAGGTTTTGACAAGTTTTCACTGGTTTTAAACCGGTGTTGACTGGTTTTGATCAGTTTTGACTTGCTTTCACCAGTTTGGGAATGGTTTCGATAGGTTTCGACAGGTTTGAACCAGTTTTGACAGGTTTTGACCAGTTTTGACAGTTTTCCGACCCATTTAGACCAGTTTTTTCAGGTTTGGACAGGTTTGGACCAGTTTTGACCAGTTTTCACTTGGTTTTCGACCGATTTGGACCGGTTTTGAAAGGTTTTAACAGGTTTTGACAAGTTTTGATGGGATTTGAGTTGTTTGCACCTATTTTTGACCGGTTTGGACCGGTTTGACAGGTTTGCACAGGTGTTGACCAGTTTTGATCAGTTTTGACCGGTTTTAAACCTGTGTTGACTGGTTTTGATCGGTTTTGACTTGTTTGCACCAGTTTTGGACTGGTTTCGATAGGTTTCGACAGGTTTGAACCGATTTTGACAGGTTTTGACTAGTTTTGATCAGTTTTGACCGGTTTTAAACCGGTATTGACTGGTTTTGATCAGTTTTGACTTGTTTGCACTGGTTTTGGACAGGTTTGGATAGGTTTTGGACCGGTTTGGACCGGTTTTGACAGGTTTTGACTGGTTTTGAGTTGTTTGCACCTATTTTGGACAGGTTTGGATAGTTTTAAACCGGTTTGCGACAGGTTTTGACAAGTTTTGATCGGTTTTGACGGGTTTTGAGTTGTTTGCACCTATTTTTGACCAGTTTGGACCGGTTTGACAGGTTTGCACAGATTTTGACCAGTTTTGATCAGGTTTGACCGGTTTTAAACCGGTGTTTTGATCGGTTTTGACTTGTTTGCACCTATTTTGGACAGGTTTGACTAGTTTTGATCAGTTTTGACCGGTTTTAAACCGGTATTGACTGGTTTTTATCAGTTTTGACTTGTTTTCACCAGTTTGGGAATGGTTTCGATAGGTTTCGACAGGTTTGAACCAATTTTGACAGGTTTTGACCAGTTTTGATCTGTTTTCACCTGTTTATAACCAATTTGGAAGGTTTTGACCGATATTGACTCATTTTCAACAGTTTTGGTCCGCCTTGGATAGGTTTTCGACCGGTTTGGACCGTTTGGACAGGTTTGCACATGTTTTGACTCATTTAAACCTGTACAGAACAGGTTTGGACAGGTGTCCACCGGTTTGGACCGTTTGGACAGGTTTGCACAGGTTTTGACTCATTTAAACCTGTACAGAACAGGTTTGGACAGGTGTCGATCGGTTTGCGGTTTGGTCGGGTTTTGACAGTATTGTTTATGTTTTAACTAATTATGATCGGATTTGACTGGTTTAAAACCGGTATGGACAGGTTTTGACCTTTTTTGTCTTGTTTGCAATGGTTGTGGACCGGTTTGGACAGGTTGTGACCGGTTTGGAATGGTTTTGGACAGGTTTGGACCGGTTTGGACAGGTTTTGGACCGGTTTTGATATGTTTGCACAGGTTTTGACCAGTTTTGATCAGTTTTGACCGATTTAAAACCAGTGTTGACTGATTTTGATCAGTTTTGACTTGTTTGCACTGGTTTTCGACCGGTTTGGACCGGTTTTGAAAGGTTTGGACAGGTTTTGACAAGTTTTGATCGGTTTTGACGGGTTTTGAGTTGTTTGCACCTATTTTTGACCGTATTGGACCGGTTTGTCAGGTTTGCACAGGTTTTGACCAGTTTGCACTTGTTTTAAACCGGTTTGCGACAGGTTTTTGACCAGTTTTGATCAGTTTTGACCGGTTTTAAACCTGTGTTGACTGGTTTTGATCGGTTTTGACTTGTTTCCACAAGTTTTGGACTGGTTTCGATAGGTTTCGACAGGTTTGAACCGGTTTTGACAGGTTTTGACCAGTTTAGATCAGTTTTGACCGGTTTAAAACCAGTGTTGACTGGTTTTGATCAGTTTTGACTTGTTTGCACTGGTTTTGGACCGGTTTGGATAGGTTTTGGACCG
This sequence comes from Glandiceps talaboti, assembly GCF_964340395.1. Taxonomy (NCBI): domain Eukaryota; kingdom Metazoa; phylum Hemichordata; class Enteropneusta; family Spengelidae; genus Glandiceps; species Glandiceps talaboti. The sequence goes on from NW_027554292.1 coordinate 203,717, forward strand.
GTTTGGACCGGTTTTGACAGGTTTGGACAGGTTTTGACGGGTTTTGGACCGGTTTTGATATGTTTGCACAGGTTTTGACCAGTTTTGAACAGTTTTGAGGGGTTTTGAGTTGTTTGCACCTATTTTTGACCGTTTTGGACCGGTTTGACAGGTTTACACAGGTTTTGACCAGTTTTCACTTGTTTTAAACCGGTTTGCGACAGGTTTTGACCAGTTTTGATCAGTTTTGACTTGTTTGCACTGGTTTTCGACCGGTTTGGATAGGTTTTGGACCGGTTTGGACCGGTTTTGACAGGTTTGGACAGGTTTTGACGGGTTTTGAGTTGTTTGCACAGGTTTTGACCAGTTTTGATCAGTTTTGACCGGTTTAAAACCAGTGTTGATTGGTTTTGATCAGTTTTGACTTGTTTGCACTGGTTTTTGACCGGTTTGGACCGGTGTTGAAAGGTTTGGACAGGTTTTGACCAGATTTAACTGGTTTTAAACCGGTTTGCGAAAGGTTTTAACAAGTTTTCACTGGTTTTAAACCGGTGTTGACTGGTTTTGATCAGTTTTGACTTGTTTTCACCAGTTTGGGAATGGTTTCGATAGGTTTCGACAGGTTTGAACCAGTTTTGACAGGTTTTGACCAGTTTTGACAGTTTTCCGACCCATTTAGACCAGTTTTGACAGGTTTGGACAGGTTTGGACCAGTTTTGACCGGTTTTCACTTGGTTTTCGACCGATTTGGACCGGTTTTGAAAGGTTTTAACAGGTTTTGACAAGTTTTGATGGGATTTGAGTTGTTTGCACCTATTTTTGACCGGTTTGGACCGGTTTGACAGGTTTGCACAGGTGTTGACCAGTTTTGATCAGTTTTGACCGGTTTTAAACCTGTGTTGACTGGTTTTGATCGGTTTTGACTTGTTTGCACCAGTTTTGGACTGGTTTCGATAGGTTTCGACAGGTTTGAACCGATTTTGACAGGTTTTGACTAGTTTTGATCAGTTTTGACCGGTTTTAAACCGGTATTGACTGGTTTTGATCAGTTTTGACTTGTTTGCACTGGTTTTGGACAGGTTTGGATAGGTTTTGGACCGGTTTGGACCGGTTTTGACAGGTTTTGACTGGTTTTGAGTTGTTTGCACCTATTTTGGACAGGTTTGGATAGTTTTAAACCGGTTTGCGACAGGTTTTGACAAGTTTTGATCGGTTTTGACGGGTTTTGAGTTGTTTGCACCTATTTTTGACCAGTTTGGACCGGTTTGACAGGTTTGCAGAGATTTTGACCAGTTTTGATCAGGTTTGACCGGTTTTAAACCGGTGTTTTGATCGGTTTTGACTTGTTTGCACCTATTTTGGACAGGTTTGACTAGTTTTGATCAGTTTTGACCGGTTTTAAACCGGTATTGACTGGTTTTTATCAGTTTTGACTTGTTTTCACCAGTTTGGGAATGGTTTCGATAGGTTTCGACAGGTTTGAACCAATTTTGACAGGTTTTGACCAGTTTTGATCTGTTTTCACCTGTTTATAACCAATTTGGAAGGTTTTGACCGATATTGACTCATTTTCAACAGTTTTGGTCCGCCTTGGATAGGTTTTCGACCGGTTTGGACCGTTTGGACAGGTTTGCACATGTTTTGACTCATTTAAACCTGTACAGAACAGGTTTGGACAGGTGTCCACCGGTTTGGACCGTTTGGACAGGTTTGCACAGGTTTTGACTCATTTAAACCTGTACAGAACAGGTTTGGACAGGTGTCGATCGGTTTGCGGTTTGGTCGGGTTTTGACAGTATTGTTTATGTTTTAACTAATTATGATCGGATTTGACTGGTTTAAAACCGGTATGGACAGGTTTTGACCTTTTTTGTCTTGTTTGCAATGGTTGTGGACCGGTTTGGACAGGTTGTGACCGGTTTGGAATGGTTTTGGACAGGTTTGGACCGGTTTGGACAGGTTTTGGACCGGTTTTGATATGTTTGCACAGGTTTTGACCAGTTTTGATCAGTTTTGACCGATTTAAAACCAGTGTTGACTGATTTTGATCAGTTTTGACTTGTTTGCACTGGTTTTCGACCGGTTTGGACCGGTTTTGAAAGGTTTGGACAGGTTTTGACAAGTTTTGATCGGTTTTGACGGGTTTTGAGTTGTTTGCACATATTTTTGACCGTTTTGGACCGGTTTGACAGGTTTGCACAGGTTTTGACCAGTTTGCACTTGTTTTAAACCGGTTTGCGACAGGTTTTTGACCAGTTTTGATCAGTTTTGACCGGTTTTAAACCTGTGTTGACTGGTTTTGATCAGTTTTGACTTGTTTGCACTGGTTTTGGACAAGTTTGATTGGGTTTTTGACCGGTTTGGACCGGTTTGGACAGGTTTTGACCAGTTTTCACTTGTTTTAAACCGGTTTGCGACAGGTTTTGACCAGTTTTGATCAGTTTTGACCGGTTTTAAACCTGTGTTGACTGGTTTTGATCGGTTTTGACTTGTTTCCACAAGTTTTGGACTGGTTTCGATAGGTTTCGACAGGTTTGAACCGGTTTTGACAGGTTTTGACCAGTTTAGATCAGTTTTGACCGGTTTAAAACCAGTGTTGACTGGTTTTGATCAGTTTTGACTTGTTTGCACTGGTTTTGGACCGGTTTGGATAGGTTTTGGACCGGTTTGGACCGGTTTTGACAGGTTTTGACAGGTTTTGACTGGTTTTGAGTTGTTTGCACCTATTTTGGACAGGTTTGGATAGGTTTAAACCGGTTTGCGACAGGTTTTGACAAGTTTTGATCGGTTTTGACGGGTTTTGAGTTGTTTGCACCTATTTTTGACCAGTTTGGACCGGTTTGACAGGTTTGCACAGATTATGACCAGTTTTGATCAGGTTTGACCGGTTTTAAACCGGTGTTGACTTGTTTTGATCGGTTTTGACTTGTTTGCACCTATTTTGGACAGGTTTGACTAGTTTTGATCAGTTTTGACCGGTTTTAAACCGGTATTGACTGGTTTTGATCAGTTTTGACTTGTTTTCACCAGTTTGGGAATGGTTTCGATAGGTTTCGACAGGTTTGAACCAGTTTTGACAGGTTTTGACCAGTTTTGATCTGTTTTCACCTGTTTATAACCAATTTGGAAGGTTTTGACCGATATTGACTCATTTTCACCAGTTTTGGTCCGCCTTGGATAGGTTTTCGACCGGTTTGGACCGTTTGGACAGGTTCGCACATGTTTTGACTCATTTAAACCTGTACAGAACAGGTTTGGACAGGTGTCCACCGGTTTGGACCGTTTGGACAGGTTTGCACAGGTTTTGACTCATTTAAACCTGTACAGAACAGGTTTGGACAGGTGTCGATCGGTTTGCGGTTTGGTCGGGTTTTGACAGTATTGTTTATGTTTTAACTAATTATGATCGGATTTGACTGGTTTAAAACCGGTATGGACAGGTTTTGACCTTTTTTGTCTTGTTTGCAATGGTTGTGGACCGGTTTGGACAGGTTGTGACCGGTTTGGAATGGTTTTGGACAGGTTTGGACCGGTTTGGACAGGTTTTGGACCGGTTTTGATATGTTTGCACAGGTTTTGACCAGTTTTGATCAGTTTTGACCGATTTAAAACCAGTGTTGACTGATTTTGATCAGTTTTGACTTGTTTGCACTGGTTTTCGACCGGTTTGGACCGGTTTTGAAAGGTTTGGACTGGTTTTGACAAGTTTTGATCGGTTTTGACGGGTTTTGATTTGTTTGCACCTATTTTTGACCGTTTTGGACCGGTTTGACAGGTTTGCACAGGTTTTGACCAGTTTGCACTTGTTTTAAACCGGTTTGCGACAGGTTTTGACCAGATTTGATCAGTTTTGACCGGTTTTAAACCTGTTTTGACTGGTTTTGATCAGTTTTGACTTGTTTGCACTGGTTTTGGACAAGTTTGATTGGGTTTTTGACCGGTTTGGACCGGTTTGGACAGGTTTTGACCAGTTTTGATCAGTTTTGACCGGTTTTAAACCTGTGTTGACTGGTTTTGATCGGTTTTGACTTGTTTGCACCAGTTTTGGACTGGTTTCGATAGGTTTCGACAGGTTTGAACCGGTTTTGACAGGTTTTGACCAGTTTAGATCAGTTTTGACCGGTTTAAAACCAGTGTTGACTGGTTTTGATCAGTTTTGACTTGTTTGCACTGGTTTTGGACCGGTTTGGATAGGTTTTGGACCGGTTTGGACCGGTTTTGACAGGTTTTGACAGGTTTTGACTGGTTTTGAGTTGTTTGCACCTATTTTGGACAGGTTTGGATAGGTTTAAACCGGTTTGCGACAGGTTTTGACAAGTTTTGATCGGTTTTGACGGGTTTTGAGTTGTTTGCACCTATTTTTGACCAGTTTGGACCGGTTTGACAGGTTTGCACAGATTATGACCAGTTTTGATCAGGTTTGACCGGTTTTAAACCGGTGTTGACTTGTTTTGATCGGTTTTGACTTGTTTGCACCTATTTTGGACAGGTTTGACTAGTTTTGATCAGTTTTGACCGGTTTTAAACCGGTATTGACTGGTTTTGATCAGTTTTGACTTGTTTTCACCAGTTTGGGAATGGTTTCGATAGGTTTCGACAGGTTTGAACCAGTTTTGACAGGTTTTGACCAGTTTTGATCTGTTTTCACCTGTTTATAACCAATTTGGAAGGTTTTGACCGATATTGACTCATTTTCACCAGTTTTGGTCCGCCTTGGATAGGTTTTCGACCGGTTTGGACCGTTTGGACAGGTTCGCACATGTTTTGACTCATTTAAACCTGTACAGAACAGGTTTGGACAGGTGTCCACCGGTTTGGACCGTTTGGACAGGTTTGCACAGGTTTTGACTCATTTAAACCTGTACAGAACAGGTTTGGACAGGTGTCGATCGGTTTGCGGTTTGGTCGGGTTTTGACAGTATTGTTTATGTTTTAACTAATTATGATCGGATTTGACTGGTTTAAAACCGGTATGGACAGGTTTTGACCTTTTTTGTCTTGTTTGCAATGGTTGTGGACCGGTTTGGACAGGTTGTGACCGGTTTGGAATGGTTTTGGACAGGTTTGGACAGGTTTTGGACCGGTTTTGATATGTTTGCACAGGTTTTGACCAGTTTTGATCAGTTTTGACCGATTTAAAACCAGTGTTGACTGATTTTGATCAGTTTTGACTTGTTTGCACTGGTTTTGGACTGGTTTCGATAGGTTTCGACAGGTTTGAACCGGTTTTGACAGGTTTTGACCAGTTTAGATCAGTTTTGACCGGTTTAAAACCAGTGTTGACTGGTTTTGATCAGTTTTGACTTGTTTGCACTGGTTTTGGACCGGTTTGGATAGGTTTTGGACCGGTTTGGACCGGTTTTGACAGGTTTGGACAGGTTTTGACGGGTTTTGAGTTGTTTGCACAGGTTTTGACCAGTTTTGATCAGTTTTGACCGGTTTAAAACCAGTGTTGATTGGTTTTGATCAGTTTTGACTTGTTTGCACTGGTTTTTGACCGGTTTGGACCGGTGTTGAAAGGTTTGGACAGGTTTTGACCAGATTTAACTGGTTTTAAACCGGTTTGCGAAAGGTTTTGACCAGTTTTCACTGGTTTTAAAACGGTGTTGACTGGTTTTGATCAGTTTTGACTTGTTTTCACCAGTTTGGGAATGGTTTCGATAGGTTTCGACAGGTTTGAACCAGTTTTGACAGGTTTTGACCAGTTTTGACAGTTTTCCGACCCATTTAGACCAGTTTTGACAGGTTTGGACAGGTTTGGACCAGTTTTGACCAGTTTTCACTTGGTTTTCGACCGATTTGGACCGGTTTTGAAAGGTTTTGACAGGTTTTGACAAGTTTTGATGGGATTTGAGTTGTTTGCACCTATTTTTGACCGGTTTGGACCGGTTTGACAGGTTTGCACAGGTGTTGACCAGTTTTGATCAGTTTTGACCGGTTTTAAACCTGTGTTGACTGGTTTTGATCGGTTTTGACTTGTTTGCACCAGTTTTGGACTGGTTTCGATAGGTTTCGACAGGTTTGAACCGATTTTGACAGGTTTTGACTAGTTTTGATCAGTTTTGACCGGTTTAAAACCGGTATTGACTGGTTTTGATCAGTTTTGACTTGTTTGCACTGGTTTTGGACAGGTTTGACCGGTTTTAAACCGGTGTTTTGATCGGTTTTGACTTGTTTGCACCTATTTTGGACAGGTTTGACTAGTTTTGATCAGTTTTGACCGGTTTTAAACCGGTATTGACTGGTTTTTATCAGTTTTGACTTGTTTTCACCAGTTTGGGAATGGTTTCGATAGGTTTCGACAGGTTTGAACCAGTTTTGACAGGTTTTGACCAGTTTTGATCTGTTTTCACCTGTTTATAACCAATTTGGAAGGTTTTGACCGATATTGACTCATTTTCACCAGTTTTGGTCCGCCTTGGATAGGTTTTTGACCGGTTTGGACCGTTTGGACAGGTTTGCACATGTTTTGACTCATTTAAACCTGTACAGAACAGGTTTGGACAGGTGTCCACCGGTTTGGACCGTTTGGACAGGTTTGCACAGGTTTTGACTCATTTAAACCTGTACAGAACAGGTTTGGACAGGTGTCGATCGGTTTGCGGTTTGGTCGGATTTTGACAGTATTGTTTATGTTTTAACTAATTATGATCGGATTTGACTGGTTTAAAACCGGTATGGACAGGTTTTGACCTTTTTTGTCTTGTTTGCAATGGTTGTGGACCGGTTTGGACAGGTTGTGACCGGTTTGGAATGGTTTTGGACCGGTTTGGACCGGTTTGGACAGGTTTTGGACCGGTTTTGATATGTTTGCACAGGTTTTGACCAGTTTTGATCAGTTTTGACCGATTTAAAACCAGTGTTGACTGATTTTGATCAGTTTTGACTTGTTTGCACTGGTTTTCGACCGGTTTGGACTGGTTTTGAAAGGTTTGGACAGGTTTTGACAAGTTTTGATCGGTTTTGACGGGTTTTGAGTTGTTTGCACCTATTTTTGACCGTTTTGGACCGGTTTGACCGGTTTGGACAGGTTTTGGACCGGTTTTGATATGTTTGCACAGGTTTTGACCAGTTTTGATCAGTTTTGACCGGTGTAAAACCAGTGTTGACTGGTTTTGATCAGTTTTGAATTGTTTGCACTGGTTTTCGACCGGTTTGGACCGGTTTTGAAAGGTTTGGACAGGTTTTGACAAGTTTTGATCGGTTTTGACGGGTTTTGAGTTGTTTGCACCTATTTTTGACCGTTTTGGACCGGTTTGACAGGTTTGCACAGGTTTTGACCAGTTTGCACTTGTTTTAAACCGGTTTGCGACAGGTTTTGACCAGATTTGATCAGTTTTGACCGGTTTTAAACCTGTTTTGACTGGTTTTGATCAGTTTTGACTTGTTTGCACTGGTTTTGGACAAGTTTGATTGGGTTTTTGACCGGTTTGGACCGGTTTGGACAGTTTTTGACCAGTTTTGATCAGTTTTGACCGGTTTTAAACCTGTGTTGACTGGTTTTGATCGGTTTTGACTTGTTTGCACCAGTTTTGGACTGGTTTCGATAGGTTTCGACAGGTTTGAACCGATTTTGACAGGTTTTGACTAGTTTTGATCAGTTTTGACCGGTTTTAAACCGGTATTGACTGGTTTTGATCAGTTTTGACTTGTTTGCACTGGTTTTGGACAGGTTTGGATAGGTTTTGGACCGTTTTGGACCGGTTTTGACAGGTTTTGACAGGTTTTGACTGGTTTTGAGTTGTTTGCACCTATTTTGGACAGGTTTGGATAGGTTTAAACCGGTTTGCGACAGGTTTTGACAAGTTTTGATCGGTTTTGACGGGTTTTGAGTTGTTTGCACCTATTTTTGACCAGTTTGGACCGGTTTGACAGGTTTGCACAGATTTTGACCAGTTTTGATCAGGTTTGACCGGTTTTAAACCGGTGTTTTGATCGGTTTTGACTTGTTTGCACCTATTTTGGACAGGTTTGACTAGTTTTGATCAGTTTTGACCGGTTTTAAACCGGTATTGACTGGTTTTTATCAGTTTTGACTTGTTTTCACCAGTTTGGGAATGGTTTCGATAGGTTTCGACAGGTTTGAACCAGTTTTGACAGGTTTTGACCAGTTTTGATCTGTTTTCACCTGTTTATAACCAATTTGGAAGGTTTTGACCGATATTGACTCATTTTCACCAGTTTTGGTCCGCCTTGGATAGGTTTTCGACCGGTTTGGACCGTTTGGACAGGTTCGCACATGTTTTGACTCATTTAAACCTGTACAGAACAGGTTTGGACAGGTGTCCACCGGTTTGGACCGTTTGGACAGGTTTGCACAGGTTTTGACTCATTTAAACCTGTACAGAACAGGTTTGGACAGGTGTCGATCGGTTTGCGGTTTGGTCGGGTTTTGACAGTATTGTTTATGTTTTAACTAATTATGATCGGATTTGACTGGTTTAAAACCGGTATGGACAGGTTTTGACCTTTTTTGTCTTGTTTGCAATGGTTGTGGACCGGTTTGGACAGGTTGTGACCGGTTTGGAATGGTTTTGGACCGGTTTGGACAGGTTTTGGACCGGTTTTGATATGTTTGCACAGGTTTTGACCAGTTTTGATCAGTTTTGACCGATTTAAAACCAGTGTTGACTGATTTTGATCAGTTTTGACTTGTTTGCACTGGTTTTGGACTGGTTTCGATAGGTTTCGACAGGTTTGAACCGGTTTTGACAGGTTTTGACCAGTTTAGATCAGTTTTGACCGGTTTAAAACCAGTGTTGACTGGTTTTGATCAGTTTTGACTTGTTTGCACTGGTTTTGGACCGGTTTGGACCGGTTTTGACAGGTTTGGACAGGTTTTGACGGGTTTTGAGTTGTTTGCACAGGTTTTGACCAGTTTTGATCAGTTTTGACCGGTTTAAAACCAGTGTTGATTGGTTTTGATCAGTTTTGACTTGTTTGCACTGGTTTTTGACCGGTTTGGACCGGTGTTGAAAGGTTTGGACAGGTTTTGCCCAGATTTAACTGGTTTTAAACCGGTTTGCGAAAGGTTTTGACAGTTTTCACTGGTTTTAAAACGGTGTTGACTGGATTTGATCAGTTTTGACTTGTTTTCACCAGTTTGGGAATGGTTTCGATAGGTTTCGACAGGTTTGAACCAGTTTTGACAGGTTTTGACCAGTTTTGACAGTTTTCCGACCCATTTAGACCAGTTTTGACAGGTTTGGACAGGTTTGGACCAGTTTTGACCAGTTTTCACTTGGTTTTCGACCGATTTGGACCGGTTTCGAAAGGTTTTGACAGGTTTTGACAAGTTTTGATGGGATTTGAGTTGTTTGCACCTTTTTTTGACCGGTTTGGACCGGTTTGACAGGTTTGCACAGGTGTTGACCAGTTTTGATCAGTTTTGACCGGTTTTAAACCTGTGTTGACTGGTTTTGATCGGTTTTGACTTGTTTGCACCAGTTTTGGACTGGTTTCGATAGGTTTCGACAGGTTTGAACCGATTTTGACAGGTTTTGACTAGTTTTGATCAGTTTTGACCGGTTTTAAACCGGTATTGACTGGTTTTGATCAGTTTTGACTTGTTTGCACTGGTTTTGGACAGGTTTGGATAGGTTTTGGACCGGTTTGGACCGGTTTTGACAGGTTTTGACTGGTTTTGAGTTGTTTGCACCTATTTTGGACAGGTTTGGATAGGTTTAAACCGGTTTGCGACAGGTTTGGACAAGTTTTGATCGGTTTTGACGGGTTTTGAGTTGTTTGCACCTATTTTTGACCAGTTTGGACCGGTTTGACAGGTTTGCACAGATTTTGACCAGTTTTGATCAGGTTTGACCGGTTTTAAACCGGTGTTTTGATCGGTTTTGACTTGTTTGCACCTATTTTGGACAGGTTTGACTAGTTTTGATCAGTTTTGACCGGTTTTAAACCGGTATTGACTGGTTTTTATCAGTTTTGACTTGTTTTCACCAGTTTGGGAATGGTTTCGATAGGTTTCGACAGGTTTGAACCAGTTTTGACAGGTTTTGACCAGTTTTGATCTTTTTTCACCTGTTTATAACCAATTTGGAAGGTTTTGACCGATATTGACTCATTTTCACCAGTTTTGGTCCGCCTTGGATAGGTTTTCGACCGGTTTGGACCGTTTGGACAGGTTCGCACATGTTTTGACTCATTTAAACCTGTACAGAACAGGTTTGGACAGGTGTCCACCGGTTTGGACCGTTTGGACAGGTTTGCACAGGTTTTGACTCATTTAAACCTGTACAGAACAGGTTTGGACAGGTGTCGATCGGTTTGCGGTTTGGTTGGATTTTGACAGTATTGTTTATGTTTTAACTAATTATGATCGGATTTGACTGGTTTAAAACCGGTATGGACAGGTTTTGACCTTTTTTGTCTTGTTTGCAATGGTTGTGGACCGGTTTGGACAGGTTGTGACCGGTTTGGAATGGTTTTGGACAGGTTTGGACAGGTTTTGGACCGGTTTTGATATGTTTGCACAGGTTTTGACCAGTTTTGATCAGTTTTGACCGATTTAAAACCAGTGTTGACTGATTTTGATCAGTTTTGACTTGTTTGCACTGGTTTTGGACTGGTTTCGATAGGTTTCGACAGGTTTGAACCGGTTTTGACAGGTTTTGACCAGTTTAGATCAGTTTTGACCGGTTTAAAACCAGTGTTGACTGGTTTTGATCAGTTTTGACTTGTTTGCACTGGTTTTGGACCGGTTTGGACCGGTTTTGACAGGTTTGGACAGGTTTTGACGGGTTTTGAGTTGTTTGCACAGGTTTTGACCAGTTTTGATCAGTTTTGACCGGTTTAAAACCAGTGTTGATTGGTTTTGATCAGTTTTGACTTGTTTGCACTGGTTTTTGACCGGTTTGGACCGGTGTTGAAAGGTTTGGACAGGTTTTGACCAGATTTAACTGGTTTTAAACCGGTTTGCGAAAGGTTTTGACAGTTTTCACTGGTTTTAAAACGGTGTTGACTGGTTTTGATCAGTTTTGACTTGTTTTCACCAGTTTGGGAATGGTTTCGATAGGTTTCGACAGGTTTGAACCAGTTTTGACAGGTTTTGACCAGTTTTGACAGTTTTCCGACCCATTTAGACCAGTTTTGACAGGTTTGGACAGGTTTGGACCAGTTTTGACCAGTTTTCACTTGGTTTTCGACCGATTTGGACCGGTTTCGAAAGGTTTTGACAGGTTTTGACAAGTTTTGATGGGATTTGAGTTGTTTGCACCTATTTTTGACCGGTTTGGACCGGTTTGACAGGTTTGCACAGGTGTTGACCAGTTTTGATCAGTTTTGACCGGTTTTAAACCTGTGTTGACTGGTTTTGATCGGTTTTGACTTGTTTGCACCAGTTTTGGACTGGTTTCGATAGGTTTCGACAGGTTTGAACCGATTTTGACAGGTTTTGACTAGTTTTGATCAGTTTTGACCGGTTTTAAACCGGTATTGACTGGTTTTGATCAGTTTTGACTTGTTTGCACTGGTTTTGGACAGGTTTGGATAGGTTTTGAACCGGTTTGGACCGGTTTTGACAGGTTTTGACTGGTTTTGAGTTGTTTGCACCTATTTTGGACAGGTTTGGATAGGTTTAAACCGGTTTGCGACAGGTTTTGACAAGTTTTGATCGGTTTTGACGGGTTTTGAGTTGTTTGCACCTATTTTTGACCAGTTTGGACCGGTTTGACAGGTTTGCACAGATTTTGACCAGTTTTGATCAGGTTTGACCGGTTTTAAACCGGTGTTTTGATCGGTTTTGACTTGTTTGCACCTATTTTGGACAGGTTTGACTAGTTTTGATCAGTTTTGACCGGTTTTAAACCGGTATTGACTGGTTTTTATCAGTTTTGACTTGTTTTCACCAGTTTGGGAATGGTTTCGATAGGTTTCGACAGGTTTGAACCAGTTTTGACAGGTTTTGACCAGTTTTGACAGTTTTCCGACCCATTTAGACCAGTTTTGACAGGTTTGGACAGGTTTGGACCAGTTTTGACCAGTTTTCACTTGGTTTTCGACCGATTTGGACCGGTTTCGAAAGGTTTTGACAGGTTTTGACAAGTTTTGATGGGATTTGAGTTGTTTGCACCTTTTTTTGACCGGTTTGGACCGGTTTGACAGGTTTGCACAGGTGTTGACCAGTTTTGATCAGTTTTGACCGGTTTTAAACCTGTGTTGACTGGTTTTGATCGGTTTTGACTTGTTTGCACCAGTTTTGGACTGGTTTCGATAGGTTTCGACAGGTTTGAACCGATTTTGACAGGTTTTGACTAGTTTTGATCAGTTTTGACCGGTTTTAAACCGGTATTGACTGGTTTTGATCAGTTTTGACTTGTTTGCACTGGTTTTGGACAGGTTTGGATAGGTTTTGGACCGGTTTGGACCGGTTTTGACAGGTTTTGACTGGTTTTGAGTTGTTTGCACCTATTTTGGACAGGTTTGGATAGGTTTAAACCGGTTTGCGACAGGTTTGGACAAGTTTTGATCGGTTTTGACGGGTTTTGAGTTGTTTGCACCTATTTTTGACCAGTTTGGACCGGTTTGACAGGTTTGCACAGATTTTGACCAGTTTTGATCAGGTTTGACCGGTTTTAAACCGGTGTTTTGATCGGTTTTGACTTGTTTGCACCTATTTTGGACAGGTTTGACTAGTTTTGATCAGTTTTGACCGGTTTTAAACCGGTATTGACTGGTTTTTATCAGTTTTGACTTGTTTTCACCAGTTTGGGAATGGTTTCGATAGGTTTCGACAGGTTTGAACCAGTTTTGACAGGTTTTGACCAGTTTTGATCTGTTTTCACCTGTTTATAACCAATTTGGAAGGTTTTGACCGATATTGACTCATTTTCACCAGTTTTGGTCCGCCTTGGATAGGTTTTCGACCGGTTTGGACCGTTTGGACAGGTTCGCACATGTTTTGACTCATTTAAACCTGTACAGAACAGGTTTGGACAGGTGTCCACCGGTTTGGACCGTTTGGACAGGTTTGCACAGGTTTTGACTCATTTAAACCTGTACAGAACAGGTTTGGACAGGTGTCGATCGGTTTGCGGTTTGGTTGGATTTTGACAGTATTGTTTATGTTTTAACTAATTATGATCGGATTTGACTGGTTTAAAACCGGTATGGACAGGTTTTGACCTTTTTTGTCTTGTTTGCAATGGTTGTGGACCGGTTTGGACAGGTTGTGACCGGTTTGGAATGGTTTTGGACAGGTTTGGACAGGTTTTGGACCGGTTTTGATATGTTTGCACAGGTTTTGACCAGTTTTGATCAGTTTTGACCGATTTAAAACCAGTGTTGACTGATTTTGATCAGTTTTGACTTGTTTGCACTGGTTTTGGACTGGTTTCGATAGGTTTCGACAGGTTTGAACCGGTTTTGACAGGTTTTGACCAGTTTAGATCAGTTTTGACCGGTTTAAAACCAGTGTTGACTGGTTTTGATCAGTTTTGACTTGTTTGCACTGGTTTTGGACCGGTTTGGACCGGTTTTGACAGGTTTGGACAGGTTTTGACGGGTTTTGAGTTGTTTGCACAGGTTTTGACCAGTTTTGATCAGTTTTGACCGGTTTAAAACCAGTGTTGATTGGTTTTGATCAGTTTTGACTTGTTTGCACTGGTTTTTGACCGGTTTGGACCGGTGTTGAAAGGTTTGGACAGGTTTTGACCAGATTTAACTGGTTTTAAACCGGTTTGCGAAAGGTTTTGACAGTTTTCACTGGTTTTAAAACGGTGTTGACTGGTTTTGATCAGTTTTGACTTGTTTTCACCAGTTTGGGAATGGTTTCGATAGGTTTCGACAGGTTTGAACCAGTTTTGACAGGTTTTGACCAGTTTTGACAGTTTTCCGACCCATTTAGACCAGTTTTGACAGGTTTGGACAGGTTTGGACCAGTTTTGACCAGTTTTCACTTGGTTTTCGACCGATTTGGACCGGTTTCGAAAGGTTTTGACAGGTTTTGACAAGTTTTGATGGGATTTGAGTTGTTTGCACCTATTTTTGACCGGTTTGGACCGGTTTGACAGGTTTGCACAGGTGTTGACCAGTTTTGATCAGTTTTGACCGGTTTTAAACCTGTGTTGACTGGTTTTGATCGGTTTTGACTTGTTTGCACCAGTTTTGGACTGGTTTCGATAGGTTTCGACAGGTTTGAACCGATTTTGACAGGTTTTGACTAGTTTTGATCAGTTTTGACCGGTTTTAAACCGGTATTGACTGGTTTTGATCAGTTTTGACTTGTTTGCACTGGTTTTGGACAGGTTTGGATAGGTTTTGAACCGGTTTGGACCGGTTTTGACAGGTTTTGACTGGTTTTGAGTTGTTTGCACCTATTTTGGACAGGTTTGGATAGGTTTAAACCGGTTTGCGACAGGTTTTGACAAGTTTTGATCGGTTTTGACGGGTTTTGAGTTGTTTGCACCTATTTTTGATCAGTTTGGACCGGTTTGACAGGTTTGCACAGATTTTGACCAGTTTTGATCAGGTTTGACCGGTTTTAAACCGGTGTTTTGATCGGTTTTGACTTGTTTGCACCTATTTTGGACAGGTTTGACTAGTTTTGATCAGTTTTGACCGGTTTTAAACCGGTATTGACTGGTTTTTATCAGTTTTGACTTATTTTCACCAGTTTGGGAATGGTTTCGATAGGTTTCAACAGGTTTGAACCAGTTTTGACAGGTTTTGACCAGTTTTGATCTGTTTTCACCTGTTTATAACCAATTTGGAAGGTTTTGACCGATATTGACTCATTTTCACCAGTTTTGGTCCGCCTTGGATAGGTTTTCGACCGGTTTGGACCGTTTGGACAGGTTCGCACATGTTTTGACTCATTTAAACCTGTACAGAACAGGTTTGGACAGGTGTCCACCGGTTTGGACCGTTTGGACAGGTTTGCACAGGTTTTGACTCATTTAAACCTGTACAGAACAGGTTTGGACAGGTGTCGATCGGTTTGCGGTTTGGTTGGATTTTGACAGTATTGTTTATGTTTTAACTAATTATGATCGGATTTGACTGGTTTAAAACCGGTATGGACAGGTTTTGACCTTTTTTGTCTTGTTTGCAATGGTTGTGGACCGGTTTGGACAGGTTGTGACCGGTTTGGAATGGTTTTGGACAGGTTTGGACAGGTTTTGGACCGGTTTTGATATGTTTGCACAGGTTTTGACCAGTTTTGATCAGTTTTGACCGATTTAAAACCAGTGTTGACTGATTTTGATCAGTTTTGACTTGTTTGCACTGGTTTTGATAGGTTTCGACAGGTTTGAACCGGTTTTGACAGGTTTTGACCAGTTTAGATCAGTTTTGACCGGTTTAAAACCAGTGTTGACTGGTTTTGATCAGTTTTGACTTGTTTGCACTGGTTTTGGACCGGTTTGGATAGGTTTTGGACCGGTTTGGACCGGTTTTGACAGGTTTGGACAGGTTTTGACGGGTTTTGAGTTGTTTGCACAGGTTTTGACCAGTTTTGATCAGTTTTGACCGGTTTAAAACCAGTGTTGATTGGTTTTGATCAGTTTTGACTTGTTTGCACTGGTTTTTGACCGGTTTGGACCGGTGTTGAAAGGTTTGGACAGGTTTTGACCAGATTTAACTGGTTTTAAACCGGTTTGCGAAAGGTTTTGACCAGTTTTCACTGGTTTTAAAACGGTGTTGACTGGTTTTGATCAGTTTTGACTTGTTTTCACCAGTTTGGGAATGGTTTCGATAGGTTTCGACAGGTTTGAACCAGTTTTGACAGGTTTTGACCAGTTTTGACAGTTTTCCGACCCATTTAGACCAGTTTTGACAGGTTTGGACAGGTTTGGACCAGTTTTGACCAGTTTTCACTTGGTTTTCGACCGATTTGGACCGGTTTTGAAAGGTTTTGACAGGTTTTGACAAGTTTTGATGGGATTTGAGTTGTTTGCACCTATTTTTGACCGGTTTGGACCGGTTTGACAGGTTTGCACAGGTGTTGACCAGTTTTGATCAGTTTTGACCGGTTTTAAACCTGTGTTGACTGGTTTTGATCGGTTTTGACTTGTTTGCACCAGTTTTGGACTGGTTTCGATAGGTTTCGACAGGTTTGAACCGATTTTGACAGGTTTTGACTAGTTTTGATCAGTTTTGACCGGTTTTAAACCGGTATTGACTGGTTTTGATCAGTTTTGACTTGTTTGCACTGGTTTTGGACAGGTTTGGATAGGTTTTGGACCGGTTTGGACCTGTTTTGACAGGTTTTGACTGGTTTTGAGTTGTTTGCACCTATTTTGGACAGGTTTGGATAGTTTTAAACCGGTTTGCGACAGGTTTTGACAAGTTTTGATCGGTTTTGACGGGTTTTGAGTTGTTTGCACCTATTTTTGACCAGTTTGGACCGGTTTGACAGGTTTGCACAGATTTTGACCAGTTTTGATCAGGTTTGACCGGTTTTAAACCGGTGTTTTGATCGGTTTTGACTTGTTTGCACCTATTTTGGACAGGTTTGACTAGTTTTGATCAGTTTTGACCGGTTTTAAACCGGTATTGACTGGTTTTTATCAGTTTTGACTTGTTTTCACCAGTTTGGGAATGGTTTCGATAGGTTTCGACAGGTTTGAACCAGTTTTGACAGGTTTTGACCAGTTTTGATCTGTTTTCACCTGTTTATAACCAATTTGGAAGGTTTTGACCGATATTGACTCATTTTCACCAGTTTTGGTCCGCCTTGGATAGGTTTTCGACCGGTTTGGACCGTTTGGACAGGTTCGCACATGTTTTGACTCATTTAAACCTGTACAGAACAGGTTTGGACAGGTGTCCACCGGTTTGGACCGTTTGGACAGGTTTGCACAGGTTTTGACTCATTTAAACCTGTACAGAACAGGTTTGGACAGGTGTCGATCGGTTTGCGGTTTGGTCGGGTTTTGACAGTATTGTTTATGTTTTAACTAATTATGATCGGATTTGACTGGTTTAAAACCGGTATGGACAGGTTTTGACCTTTTTTGTCTTGTTTGCAATGGTTGTGGACCGGTTTGGACAGGTTGTGACCGGTTTGGAATGGTTTTGGACAGGTTTGGACAGGTTTTGGACCGGTTTTGATATGTTTGCACAGGTTTTGACCAGTTTTGATCAGTTTTGACCGATTTAAAACCAGTGTTGACTGATTTTGATCAGTTTTGACTTGTTTGCACTGGTTTTGGACTGGTTTCGATAGGTTTCGATAGGTTTGAACCGGTTTTGACAGGTTTTGACCAGTTTAGATCAGTTTTGACCGGTTTAAAACCAGTGTTGACTGGTTTTGATCAGTTTTGACTTGTTTGCACTGGTTTTGGACCGGTTTGGATAGGTTTTGACAGGTTTGGACAGGTTTTGACGGGTTTTGAGTTGTTTGCACAGGTTTTGACCAGTTTTGATCAGTTTTGACCGGTTTAAAACCAGTGTTGATTGGTTTTGATCAGTTTTGACTTGTTTGCACTGGTTTTTGACCGGTTTGGACCGGTGTTGAAAGGTTTGGACAGGTTTTGACCAGATTTAACTGGTTTTAAACCGGTTTGCGAAAGGTTTTGACCAGTTTTCACTGGTTTTAAAACGGTGTTGACTGGTTTTGATCAGTTTTGACTTGTTTTCACCAGTTTGGGAATGGTTTCGATAGGTTTCGACAGGTTTGAACCAGTTTTGACAGGTTTTGACCAGTTTTGACAGTTTTCCGACCCATTTAGACCAGTTTTGACAGGTTTGGACAGGTTTGGACCAGTTTTGACCAGTTTTCACTTGGTTTTCGACCGATTTGGACCGGTTTTGAAAGGTTTTGACAGGTTTTGACAAGTTTTGATGGGATTTGAGTTGTTTGCACCTATTTTTGACCGGTTTGGACCGGTTTGACAGGTTTGCACTGGTGTTGACCAGTTTTGATCAGTTTTGACCGGTTTTAAACCTGTGTTGACTGGTTTTGATCGGTTTTGACTTGTTTGCACCAGTTTTGGACTGGTTTCGATAGGTTTCGACAGGTTTGAACCGATTTTGACAGGTTTTGACTAGTTTTGATCAGTTTTGACCGGTTTTAAACCGGTATTGACTGGTTTTGATCAGTTTTGACTTGTTTGCACTGGTTTTGGACAGGTTTGGATAGGTTTTGGACCGGTTTGGACCGGTTTTGACAGGTTTTGACTGGTTTTGAGTTGTTTGCACCTATTTTGGACAGGTTTGGATAGTTTTAAACCGGTTTGCGACAGGTTTTGACAAGTTTTGATCGGTTTTGACGGGTTTTGAGTTGTTTGCACCTATTTTTGACCAGTTTGGACCGGTTTGACAGGTTTGCACAGATTTTGACCAGTTTTGATCAGGTATGACCGGTTTTAAACCGGTGTTTTGATCGGTTTTGACTTGTTTGCACCTATTTTGGACAGGTTTGACTAGTTTTGATCAGTTTTGACCGGTTTTAAACCGGTATTGACTGGTTTTTATCAGTTTTGACTTGTTTTCACCAGTTTGGGAATGGTTTCGATAGGTTTCGACAGGTTTGAACCAGTTTTGACAGGTTTTGACCAGTTTTGATCTGTTTTCACCTGTTTATAACCAATTTGGAAGGTTTTGACCGATATTGACTCATTTTCACCAGTTTTGGTCCGCCTTGGATAGGTTTTCGACCGGTTTGGACCGTTTGGACAGGTTCGCACATGTTTTGACTCATTTAAACCTGTACAGAACAGGTTTGGACAGGTGTCCACCGGTTTGGACCGTTTGGACAGGTTTGCACAGGTTTTGACTCATTTAAACCTGTACAGAACAGGTTTGGACAGGTGTCGATCGGTTTGCGGTTTGGTTGGATTTTGACAGTATTGTTTATGTTTTAACTAATTATGATCGGATTTGACTGGTTTAAAACCGGTATGGACAGGTTTTGACCTTTTTTGTCTTGTTTGCAATGTTGTGGACCGGTTTGGACAGGTTGTGACCGGTTTGGAATGGTTTTGGACCGGTTTGGACAGGTTTTGGACCGGTTTTGATATGTTTGCACAGGTTTTGACCAGTTTTGATCAGTTTTGACCGATTTAAAACCAGTGTTGACTGATTTTGATCAGTTTTGACTTGTTTGCACTGGTTTTGGACTGGTTTCGATAGGTTTCGACAGGTTTGAACCGGTTTTGACAGGTTTTGACCAGTTTAGATCAGTTTTGACCGGTTTAAAACCAGTGTTGACTGGTTTTGATCAGTTTTGACTTGTTTGCACTGGTTTTGGACCGGTTTGGACCGGTTTTGACAGGTTTGGACAGGTTTTGACGGGTTTTGAGTTGTTTGCACAGGTTTTGACCAGTTTTGACCAGTTTTGACCGGTTTAAA